>NW_022195866.1:1419013-1553739 GCF_008641045.1 Pistacia vera | reverse complement strand
GGATGTCGTTTTAAAAACATTTGAGACCATACTTTATTTATTCATTGATACTTCAAAATCGATCACTTCATCAAGTTTTATATAATCCATTTGTGGTTCATGTAAGTGTAAATTACTTGTATATTTACATGATTCATTATAATACAAAATATTATACATGTATATGCTAGCGGTTGTATAATGTTATTATTCACACCTAAGATGTGGGAGGAACCCAATTCGTAATCAATCTTGATAAGCATTGCAAGAATGAAGAATTCAATTATGTGATAATTTAACAAAATATGCCAAAATAAAACTAACTAATTTCATTAAATCCATCATATTTTAAATTAAAGAAAAATTAAATTAATTTGTATGGAATAGTTTATATAAATAGTTTGTATATGTAACATTATTCAACTAAATAACTTTCACTGGTAAAAAGATCATATTTTATTCACAATAGGAGAGAAAAACATTCAACACTTTCTTATCTCAATACAGCCAAAAAAAAAAAATATATATATATGTTTGTGTTTTAATGGATACTTACATAGATGAATAGATCGTGACAAGAGAGATTCATATTAATATTGAAGCAATACTACACTTACAAAAAAATCTTACAAAGATCTTCATAGAAAGTGATGTGACAAAAAATGAATGAAGTTTAGGGTTTAGGGTTTGTACAAACTTAATGTCACATTAATATTATGTGAATCCTTGTATCACGTGGCACTCACATGGTATACCACGTAAGTTTGTACAAACTCTCTTTGTATACAAATAGCATTACTCAAGAGTAAATATAATTAATTTGACTTTTATTTCACTATTCCATTCATTTTTTACCAACTTATTTTACATAGAAATCTTTGTAAGTATAGTTTTATTGTTAATACTGATAGTGTCATCAAATGTGCTTCGGTGACAAAAGACGATTTTGATTGGTCAATCATTGACAACTGGTTGACGACATCATCGGTTTTTCAATTTGTATGGTTTTTTAAATACAATTTTTATTTTTATTTTTATTTATTTATGAATATAAGTTTTCACTTTTTTATATATAATTTCTAAATTTTATTTACATTATCTATTAAACATTAATAATTTAATATTAACTTATAATTAAGGTAATGTTAACTTATAATTAATGATCAATTAATATAATGATTCCAAAGTTAAAGTAATATTTAATGATATATTAACGTGTAATTAAGGTTCGTTTAGATATTTATAATTATACATAAATATCTAAACAAACCTCACTTATTTATAAAATAACTCTTATATTTATATTTTCGTTCTGTATCTTATAATTTCTCAATTATGTAGTCTTCTTTTGAAGACAATATCAACCTTTTACTTAATATAATTTAAAGTTTTTTATTTTTCAAAACTACTAGTTTCTCTCTAACAATTTCTCTTCTTTTTAAGACAATTCTTGCTTCTAATTTGAAACATTATAGGACTTAAACTTATTTCTATTAAGTGATATGTTGTTAAGATTATCAATACAAAAAACATCAAATAGAACTTCAGATTTTGGAAACTTGGTAAGAATAGTAGACTCATGATATGAAGCAAATAATTAGTTTGTTTTTGAAGAAGTGTAGATCACTTAAAAATTGAAGAAAATTCAAAAAAATTCAAAAAAAAAAACCCTAAGATTAGGGTTTTGTAATTACAAAGTAAAATTTGGTTTAGGGTTTATGATTAGAATGCAAAATAAAATGTTTACATTAATAATACAAGAGTTAACACGTGGAAAGTTAATAACAATGAATTTATACTCTCTTTAGTAATTTTCATGAAGGATTATATTGTAATCAAGTTTCTCGACCGTTTTAATTGAATTTACATGAATTATATTAGGGCTCATAAAATTAAGATGAAAGAAAAATTAACCTGTTCTATGTGATTTATGAATCTTATAAGCATACAATGAATTCAAATACAATGTGCATGAAATGATATCCTTCGCTCTCTCATGACTCCCACCTTTATATCCACACTTCATTTTTGGGATAAAAAAAATAATTAGTTTATTAGATCTAGATATTTATATGATATATTATGTATGTGTTACGTTATAATTTTTACTGCTCAATGCTGCGTTTGGTTTCTGACTCGACGTCCATCGGAACTTTACTCATCGTGTCTTGTAATTTATGATGGTTCTTATTCATATTAAAGGTGGAAAAAAGTTGAATATCTTTAAAATCTTTATTGGTTAATTTGTATATGATTTATGTTGGCTTTTCTTTCTCTTGTTTTTGTGTATTAAGATTCAACATATGATGTTAATTTTACTATAAACTAATTTATGACAAAAATATGAAAGTATGAGACATTATATTAAATATATAAACTATAAATAACACATTGCATTGTTAGAGTTATTATGGGAAGAATAAATTATAAATATCTTTGGATCTATTATTGTATAATTTTTGTTGGACTATCAAATCAATCTATTCGAATTATTTAGAATATATTCATAGTCATAGACATAATAATATAATTCCGCATGTTACAACTTTGTTTTTTCTTGCTAATAAATGTCCATTATTGTTGATTATTATAAATATGATTCAAGCTGCAATTGTTCTTTCAAATTAGTTATTAATCGCAACATATGTATAAAAAATAAATAAGTCGTCAAAACAGCTAAGAGTGCGTTTGGATCTAACTGATCGTGTATAGATCTGACTGTTAACGATTAGATGTATGGTTAGATTCTGGTTGTAGTTAATGGCCAGATCGACGCACGATCGAACAGTTGTGCACTGTTCTGATGATGTTGGTTAGCGATAGTAGCTTGCTGTCGACAATGATAGTTGGCGGGTAGTGATGGTTTTGGGTGGCTTGCAATTTGTTTTAAATACAAGAGTATTATTGTCCAAAAACTTAATTAATTAAGGATAAAATTGTAATGACAGGTTCATGTAAATTAATTTCAAAAGAAAGACATTGGCTCCATTTGGTTTATTATTCTGATAGTTTTTAGAATAATCTTTTTTAAAAAGTTAAATTGGGCGGGTATTAAGATGTAGGATTTGGAAATTAATAAAAATATTCCCTATGTTTGTTTATTTACTAAATACCCCTATAATAAAATATTAAAAGTTAACAAAAACACTCCCAACCCACCCATTAAATACGGACAGCCGGCCACCACCGTCGGAGGGTGGTCGGAGTGTTTTTGCAATTTTTTTAAAAAATATTTGGGGGTGTTTAGTTAAATTAACAAATTTATGAGGTTTAAAAGAAATTTCAAAATATAGAATAATATTTTGAGAATAATGACATTTTACAATTTAACTTTATTGAGAATACTAATAGAAGTATTCCCAAAAGGGAACCAAACGGAGCCATTATTATCCTAAAATTTTATCAATAAAGGGTAAAATAATAACAAAAATAAGATTATCAAATAATCTTAAAATACTTAAGAAAATAGTTATATTTAGATTACCATTTATATAATTACTATTGATTTTAAAAGATTATCAAAATCTCTTATTATTTAATAACCAAACAAGATAATATAAGTAATATAAGATGATATTATCAAAATAACCCTTACCAAACACATGAATTAATATGTATTTGCCTTCAAAATTTCTAAAGCAAAAATATTAAACTAAACTTACTTATGAATTAATGTCAATGTATCATTCTTTTTCAATTTTCAATGTAATCCTCCAATGATTAACATGTAAACTTAAAAGGTTTCAATCATCCAAAAACCATAGTTGCAATCTCAAATTAGTAATGGTGACGTGTCCTTTTGTAAGATTAAATTCAAACAATTAATAGTATGGTTAGACATTTAACTTTAAACATGTGAACTGGGCTTAAAGTTCTCACCACAGCGGCAAGATTCTATTTCTCTTTCATAACGTGGCATAACAACAACCTCATAAGCTCTATAATTTCAATTTATATTATAGTTTTCTTTTAATCCGAATTCGATACAAACTCTTTTGGTCTATCACAATTAATAACATCATACTTTATAAAATTAATCCTTTGAATATGGTAAGTAATTAACATTAAAATAATTTATAAATATTTATTAAAAGCTTATGTTAGAATTTAGAAATTATAAAGTTTCGGTGTCAGTTGGCAGAGTTACATTATTATGAACTTTAGCAAAGGATAAATGAACGAAATTTTATAAAGAAAAAAGAAAGAGAAAGCAGTAGATGTATGGATCCTATATCCGTGACAATCTATCAACATCAGACTCGTATTTAATTATTTATTAAAGTATTGCTCATGAAACACGAAATGGGTCATCTAGTGGCCCATAGATTAAGGTAATTATGACACATCATTTTCTACTAATATTTCATTTAAAGAGTTTTATGTTGAATGTTATTCTACTTACTTAGAGCTATTAATTTTTAATTTTATTTTATTAACAATTATTACTTCCAATCAAATTTATTATTTATCTAAATTCTCTTCATTAATCCGTAACTTATCTTAACTTTATCTAATCCATCTTCAATTCATCAATTTAATATTCTCTTAATCATGATAAATTCCATAATTCATGAAAAAATTTTATATTATTAATTACCATAAATTCCTTAATAAAAAATTAGAAGAAATTTATGGTATAAAATTGTATGGAAATCATTTTTTTTGGAACATTAAATAAAAATAAAACCATTATCAAAAACTTTATCCTTATTTATCCTATAGTATGAATTATCCTAACTCAATTATAACATGAAACAAATTAACAAATAAATACCTAAAATTCATGGTATATATCTGTATAAAATATCTTATAATTATCCAAATACCGTATTTAGACAGAAGTATATAATTAATATTTATTAATTATTTACTGATTATCTTCTAACTAAATAAATTTGTTGTAAAATTTGTATTAATATAGTGACGTACCGCCAAAGGCTGCGTAACTCTTTCCACTCCAAGTTACCCTACACCCGATCATATACTAATCAAACTCCAATACCAATCGGATCCGCTCCACGTGTGCCTAATAAACAAAATCTACGCTCTCGATTTACATGCTGATAATTTACAGTTGTAAAACTGCAGGTGATAGAATCCTTGACTGTCTTTCTCTCTCTCCGTTACCCGAAGTCCCGAACTACACGCCTTTTCCCCTTCTGATTCCTCGCTCTCTTTCCAGAATTTTCAGTTTTTAAAATAAAGAACATTTCTCGTTAAGCAAAGTTTTGTCTCCAAAGTCTCGAGTTGAGAGCTGAATATATTGTTAGTATTTATATATTCAGTTTTTAATTACGGTTAATAATGTCGGGTTCGTCCATTGAGCTCTTGTAATGAGAAGGGAAAGAAAAGATTTTCTCGCCAACCAAACATATGTGAGTATTTAATCTTAGCTGAATTAATTAACGGAACGATTTTCTCTTAATGATTACTTATTCATGAAATCTTTTTTCAATTTTGCTTGATTGAGCAATTTTCTGTGTCGAAATTTGTAATTTATCACTTTTTAAAAATAGAAAAAAAAAATAGTAGAAAAGGTTTTCTCAGTCACCAAACATAACTTTTGGCGTAATAATTTACAAATTTTCGTTTCGGTTTTTGTTTTTAGCCACTTTGAGCACAGAAAACTTTTAATTTATAATTTATAATTTTTTTGTAATTTTCTTCTCTTTTAAGAATCATCCAATCTGGTTGTCTCTTTGTGTCCTAGTCAGTGCTTCGAAGCTTCGTTTATAGGAACAAGTCTAGTACATGTAAAAATTAGTATAATTATTGCATTTGTTGATCTGAGTTTAGTGCATATTTTCTTATTCTTTGTTTTGTGTTTTTGGTTTCAATGCAGATAGTTAAAATCAGAATCTCCTTCTTGTGAAAGAGTAAAGTTAATTGTAACTGTTATTGTTCTTGTTCTTGTGGATTAATTGATTGAGAAAGAGGAGCAAGTTGCAAAATGGATCAAGTATTGAATACAGTTGCGAGGAGATTGCAAATGGTGTCCACTTCTGACCACGCCTCTGTGGTTTCAATGAACCTGTTCGTGGCGCTTCTTTGTGCTTGTATTGTGCTTGGTCATCTTCTTGAAGAGAATCGCTGGATGAATGAGTCCATTACTGCCCTTGTCATAGTAAGTTCCCTATACTTCACTTGAATTTCATTTTTTTAATCAATTCTATTGATTGCTTGCGGTAGGATTAAATGAAGCTTTGTAGGTTGTGTTATATATTTGATTTTGAGGAAATGTTATGAGATGAAATTCCAGTAACGATAATGTGATATGTTAGACACAGCCTCATTTTGATGAATCATAACATTGTATTAGTAACCTGCAATGTCAGTTATAGTAGTAATGAAATATGAACTTTATATAACACCATTTTGGTAATATACAATGCATGTTTGATCAATGTTATCAATGTTATTATTTTTGTGTTATATTTAGCCCTGTAATATCATGCAGCCAGTAACATAGATCTCCACTTGATTAAGTATTTTGATTAATGTGAGCTACTCGATCGGTGAATGTACATTCTGTTGCGGTTTTAATTGACTGTGGTGATTGCATTAAGCTTAAATGAGTGCATTTTGTGTATAAAATCTAAGATTTTTAATTTTTTGTTTGTATGTGTATTTGATTTGGTTCACTAATTGATGTGAGTTGGTGGTGGCAGGGTCTTTGTACAGGTGTAGTTATTTTGCTGATTAGCGGTGGTAAAAGTTCGCATCTGTTAGTCTTCAGTGAAGATCTGTTCTTTATATATCTTTTGCCGCCTATCATATTTAATGCAGGGTGAGTTTGTTGTGTTATTGATCTTCGTTGAATTTTTAGTGAGAGAAAAAAAAACCTAATTTTGGATTGATTTTAGTTTGGTTTCCTTGGCTGATTTGTTGCCTGGTGTATGATTTCTGTCTCTGTTTTCTGTGCCAGGTTTCAAGTGAAAAAGAAGCAATTTTTTCGTAATTTCATAACCATTATGTTGTTTGGTGCAGTTGGTACGTTAATAAGCTGTACCATCATATCACTAGGTATGCTCATCAACTTTTTCATTTGTGTTTACTGTGCATAATGCCTCTTGGTTAGTATGAAGGTTAGGACACCTTAAGGAATTTGTTGATTCTTTTTGTGCTTGATTAGTCCAGTTTCCTCAGTTGTACAACAGGCGCACAGATTTGGTTCTGTTTGCTTTTTATTTGCCTTATGTGATCAGTGGTCAATCATGTCATTGTTTTAATATGCAAATGATAACTTATATAATCTAATTAACCACTTTCCATTCCTTGCTGTTTCTGCATACGTAAATAGATATTAGTACTTTCAACATGTGCAGGGGGATCAGGACTTTCACATTATAAGCTTTGACTTTCTAAATGAAGAGGACTGCAAAATTCATATGTATACATGTTTAAATCAAATTTAATTGTTGACCAGAAGAGGCTGGAAAAAAGAGATTAGAGGTTTATTATTGGTTCTAGTTTCCTTTTGGGCCTGCTTATGTTCAAGGGGAAAAATTATGAGAAGAGAAAGGATTGATAATGTTTTCTGTGGATGTTTAAATTTCTGTTGGTATTAATAACACATTTTTTTTACTTTGATTATGCTCATTGTGATTGTGCCTTGATGCTTGACACAGGTGTTATTCAGTTCTTTAAACAAATGGATATTGGTACATTGGATATAGGGGATTATTTAGGTATTACCTTTATCTCTTACCCTTATTTTTTTTTTCTTTTTTTTATGGTAACTTTTTTTCCTGTTTGGTCTCTGACTCTTCTAATATTTTATTTTCAGCAATTGGTGCAATATTTGCTGCAACGGATTCTGTTTGCACTTTGCAGGTATGTCATATATCAAAGTTGCTATAGTTTTTTTTTTTTTAATCAATTAAATTACATAACACTTACAAAATTAGATCTGTTCAATTTGGTTTTTTAGGTGCTCAATCAGGATGAGACACCTTTACTCTATAGTTTGGTGTTCGGGGAGGGTGTTGTCAATGATGCTACATCTGTAGTGCTTTTTAATGCTATCCAAAGCTTTGACCTCACTCATATCAACACAAGAACAGCTTTTCACTTTATTGGCAACTTCTTCTATTTATTTTTCACAAGCACTATGCTCGGGGTGTTTGTAAGTCCCTCGCTTATTCGTTTGTGTACATGTGAATAATAGATTTATGATTTTACAAAGTATTACCTCTTTGGCTTTCTTGCAGACTGGACTGCTTAGTGCTTACGTTATCAAAAAGCTATATATTGGCAGGTATAATGTTGTTGATATCTACGCTTTTGATTTTGTCTCATTATGTTTCCAATTTTTGTAGTCCCCCTAAGTTTCTTGAATTTGAGGTTAAATATCACAGTTTTACTTTTGTTGGAAGGGTACAATTCATGTCAATGACAAACTTGTCTAGCGCCTTTGTGTGGCATATGTTTTCTACGCAGACATTCATACCCATTACATTATACGTATTAAATCTATATGACTGATCTTATTAGTACCTACTGCAATATGCTAAGTCTATGAACTTAGAACCAACTGGCTAAATATAGGTTCTTGGTTAAATCAGACAAGGTTGATGGCAACTAGTAGGTCTGAATTCGTTTACATTGCTATGGTAACTATTAGGTCTGCCTTCGTTTACATTGCTATGGCAACATGTAATATCTAGTGAAGCAAATTCTCAATAAGACCGAAATTCATTGTTTACAATGTTGATAATTTTTGCACCAGATTTATCTAATCATTTTTTTATTACTCATACTTGTATAAGTTCGAGAGATTTCACTATCCCTCAGAACAGAACTAAACTAAGAGCCTGATCTACTGAATATCTGTCATGATGCAGGCACTCAACAGATCGTGAAGTTGCTCTCATGATGCTCATGGCGTACCTTTCATATATGCTAGCAGAAGTATGTTTCTCCAGAACTTCTTGGGCAATTTTCTGAAGGCTCTTTTTGATTTCTCCTTAGAGGATATGTGTTTGTGTCCTGTAACAGTGATGTTAATATTGTCTCGTGCAGCTATTTTATTTGAGTGGCATTCTTACAGTGTTTTTCTGTGGGATCGTGATGTCACATTACACCTGGCACAATGTGACTGAGAGTTCAAGAGTCACTACCAAGTATGTCTTATCCATATTAGGCTGTTGATACATACAGTTTGAAAGATCTGGTCACAGGCCTCATTCTTTAACTCCATGCTCAATCTAATTACAGGCACTCTTTTGCAACCTTGTCTTTTGTTGCTGAGATTTTTATCTTCCTGTATGTTGGTATGGATGCCCTGGACATTGAGAAGTGGAAATTTGTTAGTGATAGGTAATTAATGCTCAATCATCTTTTTTATTTACAGTTAATTTTTTGGACCAATTTCACCATATAACTGCCTTGTTATGTAACATTAATTATCTCTTTAATATCTGGTGGTCAACTTCATATTTGCAGCCCTGGAACATCTGTTGCAGTGAGCTCAGTGCTGATTGGTCTGATTATGGCTGGACGAGCAGCTTTTGTTTTCCCCCTATCCTTTTTGACAAATTTAGCTAAGAAAAATCCCACTGAGAAGATTGGCTTTAAGCAGCAAGTATGTTTTCCGTTTATCACATGATATAAATTTTCTTCCTCCTAATAAATCTTTAAGGTTTCATGATCCTGCACTCATACTCACCATTTCAGGTTGTGATATGGTGGTCTGGTCTCATGAGAGGTGCTGTGTCTATGGCACTTGCTTATAATCAGGTATAGATCTTATTTTCTATGAATTTAAAATGCTTACAAATCAAACAGTTTTCAGTTTTTTTCCTATTAAATTTATGGCTCTTAAAGTGTTAGAAGTTAGTTGAATTGTCTAGATGAGATTATATTCTAAACTTACAATAATGCAGTTTACAAGGTCAGGCCACACTCAGTTGCGAGCGAATGCTATCATGATCACCAGCACTATAACTGTTGTTCTTGTCAGTACAGTGGTAAGACATTTGGACTTGTTAATAAATGTGTTTTATCAAGTACTGGACCAGTGATATGAGCTTTAAACTTTTGTTCTTCAATGCATGAGGAATGGTAAAACTAATCACTTAAATGATTCATGCTGTGGGCGTAATTGTGCTTGCCCATCAAATCTTTCTACATCTTTTATACATAAAATGTTCAAATTCTTGTAGCTTGTACTCATCGTGCATTTTGGTTATGTTCAGGTTTTTGGTATGTTGACTAAACCTCTTATAAGATTCCTGCTGCCTCAACCAAAACATACAAACTCGGTATTATCAGATCCATCTTCTCCAAAATCAATTGTAGTGCCACTTTTGGGAGGCCAACAGGACTCGTACACTGACGCCGTTGGCAATGCTTTCATACGTCCAGGCAGCATACGAGCACTTCTGACAACCCCTACACACACTGTTCACTATTACTGGCGCAAATTTGACGATCACTTCATGCGACCTGTGTTTGGTGGCCGGGGTTTTGTTCCCTATGTTCCTGGCTCACCAACAGAAAGGAGTGTCCATGAACGACAATGAAAGAAGAAAACCCCACGAAAAGATGTACAAAAGCTGTAAGTAATATGCATCCTGAAGTCAAGAGTAGCTACATAAACATCACTTAAAACCTGCAAATGCTTTGGATAAGCTTTTGGCGTGGATTTCGAGAGTGCCGTGTATCATATTTTGTAAAGATTTCTTTTGCTGTGTAATATATATATAACAAAGTTCATTTTATTTACTCACTCATCAGCATCAAAATTTTTCTCGCGTTTCTTTTGATGTGGAGTGAAGTTGTCAGGGTGCATGTGTGGCAATTGGCAAACATATAATTTATTGTACTGAATTGACCAGGATGTAATGCCTTCATTTCATATTATCAAATGATCTATAGATTAAATAATAAATCTCTTGAGAATTTGTAAAGCTACATACTCACAGGTTTGGAGTTTATTTTCTGCATTTTCGTCGCATCAGGTACTGGGTTTTTAACCTTCAGTTTGCTTCAAGGCGTCAGCTGGTTTTTTTATTATAAAAGCTTTGATGTAGTGAATTCATCTCTCTAATTGATTCAGTACATCCCCATAGTTAATAAATTATTTATTTGCAGATAAATTTTTTGTTCACTTAAAATGGTTAAGAGTTCTCTCAGAGATTTGATCAACTTATACTGAAACTTGAAGGAAGGTTTTGTAACATGTAAAGTTTGGTAGCACCACAACGAGATTGATGATGATGATATGGTAACTAAAATTAGAAGGTAAGAAATAGAAAGGCAAGAACTCCACTTTACTGAAGACATGGTATCCGAATCATCTAATCAGTTAAAATTCTAAAGGGTTGAACTGCATCTTAAATTTTTATTTAATTTAATATTAATTTAGTCGCTCTTTATTTTACTGATTAAAAAAGTTGTTTAATTGACATTGAAATAATTATCTCTTAAACACAAAAGAGTAATAATCAAAAATCTATCTCTGCTCTGTACAACAATGTTCATCTGCCCACAAGCAGGCCAAATTCGAAATTTCTAAGTAAAGTACTCATTATTCATATCATTGTTTTAAAACTTGGCCTTGTCCAGCTGGTTTGATTAGGACCTAGCTGATGAGCCGGACCGAGAGAGTCTAAAAACCAAGGAGGAGCATTCACCCGAGGTTGGACCGATGATATGTAGCAAACCATTGGTCCAACCGATTTTTGGAAAAAATCGGGTGAATCGGACACCAGAAAACGACTTTCAACTGATGCGTTCGATGACCAAACATGAGGGGGTTTTGAAGGGCGGATCACGGTGAGTATGGAGGTGGTTTCCGATTAAGTTTTAGTTGCCGGAATTGCCAAAATTTGGCCAAGAAACAACGAAACCCTAGCTTCTAATTGCCGACAATTGGTGGGTGGAATGACTTGAGAACTTTGGGGGTTTTGTAAGGGAGTACCGATAAGTCTAATAAGGGTGGTGGTGGTTGGAGCCATCGTCACTCAAAACGGTCAAAATCTAGTATAAGACAACTAGAAAAACATATTTTTCGCAGCCGACGATCGGCGAGTGATGAGAGAGGATAAATGATATAGTTTTTAAGAGGAGAGGATGGGATTCCAATGGTGGTGACGACAATGATTTTGGGTAAGAAAACAATCAAAGAAAGGGGAAAGAAGGCCAACGTTGATGCATGCTGACGTGCGCCAAATTCAAAAATTTTGAAATTTTTTTATGTGACAGGTCACCGATTTGACCCATCGGTCAAATTGGTTAAACCTGTCAATCCGAGACCCAACTGACAAAAGGATCAAATTGGTTAAACCTATCAATCCGAGACCCAACTTCTTTGTCAGGTTTAGCCCCAGGTTGGTTTTTAAAAACATTAATTCGGATTACTAGTATTGGCAAATCAATCTTGATCCTAAGATCCCGGATTATTTACTCCATAAACAGAAGTAAAATTAAAAATGTATTAAGTATGCAAAAGAGAATAAGGCTGGTAAACTAATAACTAAGGATGATAAACTGATGGTGGGTATTCAGATGACAAACCAAAATTACCACTAGTGGATAATCGCCGATCATAATAACCAAATGCATTCGAGCTTGTATTTGGAGCCATGCCCGCACTACTGGAAGATGCTTGTCTATTGTAATACATATATGAGCTCTGCAGGTCCCCATGGTAATACGGGGCAGACACATTGGTGTTTGCATTAGAAGCAAAGTTCAATGGTGCATGGCTTCTATCCAATCCAAACTGCCCAGAGTTCCCATTTGCAGGAACAGTCCTATCATATGTTCCAAGGGATGAGCTCATATGTGGGGGGACAGCAGCAGAGCCCACCAATCCATAGGGTCCAGGTGCCGTGGTTGTATATGAGGTAACAGGCATGGAGACAGCAGAAAGGTAGTTCGTCAACGACAGGATTAAATCTTGTGCACCTGGTAACAAGCCTGTTGACTGACCAAGGGGCGGTTGTACCGAGTGAGAGTAGGAGTCAGCCCCAACATGAGCATACGAGTCAGCTTTTGATAGCGCATCAATTCCAGCTGAAGCTTGTCCATCCAGACCTGCAATATGGTACTTCTCCAAAGATGGGGCCAAACATCGTGCACGTGTTAACGGATCCGACAGCTGATTAGGATATGGTTGTATGGATTGAACATTGGAGGCAGCACCGCCATAAGCATATGCGACATCTTTTGATGGTGCATCTATATCAGCTGATGGGGTTGAATGTTGTGCACCTTGACCTGCAAACAAGCTAGCTGGCTGATGGTGAGATGGTTGTTTTGAGTGAATTGCCTGAGATGTATTGGCAGAAGCATCTGCAGCAACTGTCCGTGGCCACTTATTCCTATTCTGCTGAGCCTTGGAAGCAGGGGATGTACGTTTATTTCCTTTCTGTTGCTGGGACTGAGCATTAGAGACAGTGACCTTTGCGTCTTCCTTGCTCTCTTTTCTCTGTCTCTCCAGTCGTTGAATGTGATTTCTAAGGATCTTGGGCGAGTATTGGGAACTAAGCTGGTAATTTTTAATGAATCTTATCATTCCTCTTAGAGAAGCTATTTCGCTCTTTGTGGCATCATCCTGTGAGAATTGAACACATGGAATAAGAAGGCAAATTGATCTTCAACTAGGAAGAACACAATGACAAAGAGAAACATGGGGCAACCATACCTGTGCTTTAGGTGAGTTATTTCCTTGTTTGCGAATCTTGTTTGCGACCTCCTTGGCATACTTAGCATGGGCTTTAAGCAGGGGCACTGGAGGGAACTGTTTAACCAAATCGAATTCATATATAAATCTAATAGCCTCAAGTTGCTGGTACTTTTTGATCAGTTTTTGGATAATCTCTGCCACAAGCAAAAAAACATTGGTATTTGCATCAGACAGTTTCAAAAGATAACAGAAGACTAACAAGTAAAAGAAAAGATTTGTCATATCAACTCCAAAACAGAAGATGACGATATAACTGAAACAATAAACCCCACTTGTGAATACTCATCATTTACGATTCACAAGTGTCTTTAAGACTTTCAATGTGACATCGACCGATAATTTGTTTTTATAAAGAAGAGGGACATAGAAAAGCACTCCTTCATACAACATAAGTGCTAGAATAAACATAGAATCCAATAGGGTATAAATGACATCAAGTTACATTCCAGAAAAATCAATCAAATTTCTTTAAAACAAGAACCCAAGCCGACAATGCACAAAGTATGCCAAGAAAGATTGCCATTTCACATAAGCCTACTGATAACACAAGAAAGTAGAAAGGAAAGTCCTAGCCAAAAGAAGTTTACAAGTTCTGAAGAAAATGAAAATAGTGAGAACTCATAGTGACATAAAACCTCTTGGTTGCATTTGCATAACATATCATTATGAATGTCTCATGCATTTGCCCTTAGGTAATTGACATAACCTGATGCCTTTTATAAATACTGTCTACATAAACCCAAACTCAAAGACACCAAAATCCACCAAAACAAAAACAAAAATCCCAGTATTCCACTATCAGAGCATGGTTCCTAAACTCCACAAAAAATAAAATAAATAAATAAACAGAACAAGCTACATGAAATAAAAAAAGCTGAACACAAAATAGGACAAACAAAAACCATACCAGAAGCCTTATGAGCAAACCCAAGAGCCCTTAACAATTCAGGAGCCTCTCTGCGCATAACAACATTATCAAAATGCTTCAAAATTTCATCAGAATCAAACTCACCCACCAAATCAAAACCAATCAAAAGCTGCAAAAACCCCAAAGCCTCCAATGAATTCTCCACTTTCCCTTTCCATTCAACAGCTAATCTCTTTGCCTCCTCTCTCACATGTGGCTCAACCCTGTCTCTCACTCTCCCAAACTCCTCCAACAACACCACAAAATTCCTCCTTATCTCAGAATCCACTGCCTCGCCTTTACTAAAACCAGGTGGATAAGACTCTTGTAAAGCTTCAAGTACTAATTTCCCAGGATCATCAACAGCCTTAAACAAACAATACAATCTATTACCCACATCTTTTCTATGTACCTTAATGTACAAAATTAGTTCTTTTCCATTCTTTACAGGTAAAGAACTTGTTTGGGTTTCAGTTTTTTCTTCATTGCTGATTTCAGCATCTGGGTTCTTGTTGTTTTGGGTTGAAACTAATGGTTTGCTTTCTGGGTTATTGTCGTTTTGTGTGTTTTCGATGGTGTTTTGTTGGAGTTGGATTTTGGATTCGATTAGGGAGTTTATAAAGCGAAGATGGTCTTCAAGGTCTTGCCACTGGAGAGTGAAATTGGCGACCTTACAAGCGTGGGTTTTGAGGAGCTTGAAGGCTTTACGTAGTTGCGGCTTTTGGGCAGATTCAAGAACGTGACTAGACATTTGTAAATATGATTGTAAGAATAGAGGAAGAGATTCAATCGAAAACAAAGATTACTTTGTTTTAATATGTCAGTGAATTGGTGAAGATTTGGAAATAGAAATTGTTTTCTGTGGCTTACTTTGCTGTGCTCAAAAATTGGCTTTCAATGCCTCCGATTCAGAAGGAAGAAGACAGTTGTTCAAATTTTTGGTAATTATCATAAAAACACTTCGAAATAATTCTATCTCAATTTTTTAATATTTTAGACATTTAAATTTTGCTTTATTATTACGGTAAAACATATTTACAGTGATATTTTATATAAAAATAAACTCTATATAATTATAAACAAATTTAATCTTAATTTAAAATAGTTATAAATAAGAATAAATTTATATTTGTAATAAGTTGTGATTTTTCTAATTTCCGTCTTAAGAAAAGTTATCTGGATATTACCAAAAAATATATGTTATGTTACATTAAAGGCTTGATGAAATAAAATATTTATCAAAGTTATTTGAGACAATAATTTATACTTCAGAGTTATTACCATATATTTTACCATGAGAGTATGTAATAACTCGCTAGCATGAACACCTTCTTGTTGAAACCAAAATATTTTTAGCTTCTTAAACATGTTTAAAGCTTCATAGCACGAAACTTTTTGTATTCCTTACTATTATCCTCATGATTATTTCTTTTATCTTTTTGTCTAATTGTAGCAATGATTTCTTCTTCGGTTAAAACATACCCGATTTGTTGCTCATTTGGATGATCGAGGAAGACATTAATATCCATTCGATTAGTGTAGTGAAGTTATCGAATCTAATCACTCAATTTGCAATGACTCTTTTATTCTCCTCGTTCACTTTATTTGTAACTTACAATTCATCGATATCGAGAGTCCTAATTTTGTAATGTTTAAAACCATTGACAATTATCTGTGGCTTCACATTAATTGATCATGTATCAATTGTATTTATAGTTCCATCAATGACACTTATCTTTATTGGTTCTAAGATAAGATCTTCTATCTATTTCAAAAGTAAGCAATTGGAGTGTTGAATTGAAATTCTAATACTACTAAAATATGAATTGAAATTCTAATACTGTACTATTAAAACATGAATTATAAAATAAGATTTTGTAATTACACCTCCATTAAATTATAACCTCTTCATAATAATAAAATTAGTTAGTCTCATCATTATGACTATAGAGAGCTTTATATATTAAAGACAAATTTATAATAATTTTTTCAATTATTGATAAAATAGAAAATAATAACATTACATGTACATACAAAAATTGATTGATTTTTCGTATTTACTTGCCTATTCATCACTTGTTACTTCATTTTGTACAAAATTTTTACATCTGGCATTATTAATAAACGCCAATATTGGTAGGACCTACACCTGAAGTTTGCCGTAAAGACAATTTATTATTCAAAAAGTTAAAAAATTGACAAATACCACTTTTCATCCAGATATGTTCTTGAATTCCGTTATTAGAGATGGTATAGTAACAAAAATGACGAAAATACCCTTAATTGTTTGAGTTAATATTATTTTATTAATTTATGTCAAGTCAACATATTCAATTACCTATATAACCCATTCTTTGTAAATTAAATTACTAATATGCCATCAACTATTTATGGAGATATAAATTACCAATTTTTCCCTGTATGGCAGGAAAAAATTTAAACATATTGGGTAGGATCTTGTCGTTAGATCATACATTGGTTGTGGGAACTAACAGATCTAAACATTTCGAATTCACTAACAGATCTAAACATTTCTGCAGATTATACATTTGAGTCTTTTGTATTGAATTCAAGAGTCTTTCAAATTCACTAACAAATTATACACCCCCAAACTAAAACTGAAACATTTCTGGACAAAGATAAACCTAAAACATGCAAGAGTCTTTTGTATTGAAATTCTCCTGAGATACAAAGAACAACAACAAGAACAATGAATTCAATACAGCAAAATGTGTTAACATTCCAAAGATACAAAGAAAGCGGAAGCACTTTGCAAAATGCTTCTGTCACCAACTCTTCATTGTTCTCAAAACAAACCTAAAACAGGCAAAAACACCCAAAACAATCCTACATCTCAAGCCATTCTCAAAACAAATATAAAACATGCACCAACTAAAAGTTCTTAAGAAGGAAGAAGGTGAGATTGTGGAAGTTTGTTGCCCACCTGAAAGTTCCAATAAAATTTGATTACAACCTAGTTGGTACTATAAATTAATTATGTAAGAAGAGGTTAATATAAGTAAATAAATCTTACATTGTCTCCCTGTTCTATAGCCCCACAAATGATAATGGTACAGAACCAACGAGTCCTGAACTTGCAACACATTCCTTACCAAGGAAGTAGCATGCAAGTGTTTTTAAAGTAAATAACAAAGTGACACATTTTAACAAAATGAGAAAACAGTAAGCAAATAACTTCAACAAAAGGGCAACATCTCCCTTAGAAAAGACCATCATTCATTGATAATTTCATTGAGGACTAAGTCTTGAACATTAGCAATAAACCTAAATTTAAAAAAAAAAAAAAGCCGTGTAACAGTTGTCTATACCTTATAACAAAGCAAAAAGAACCCTATTATATGTGCTATTCACCCATATTGTTTGTGCCCAAATCCAACCCAAAATACAATTTGCATATCAACACTTACATTTTACTGCTGCAAACAAAAAAAAATTCTACTGCTACACAAAAAAAAATTCTACTACTGCACACAAAAAAATCCCGGGCATTACTAACTTGTTTGACCTAATAATAGGAGTAAGAATAATGTTAGGGCAGCAAAAAATGAATTGTCATGAACAATAAACTGTTTAAAACAGTGATGAATACCTCTTGAACTTGAAGCTAATGATAAGCTAGACATTTGAGTTGAAGTAGGCATTGAAGATGCTACAAACTGAGCTGCTAAAGATGTTGCAGTCATTGTGGGTACAAAGATTCTCTGCAAAATGAAAAATGGCAAATAATATTAGTTAGATATTCTGCAAAAATAATATTGATAAAATGAAGAAATTAATGATACCTTCTGTTTTTTCCTTTTATCCGTAGTTGTTGGATTATTATTGCAAGATCTTTTGTCATGCTCGATGACCTTGCAAATACTACACCTAAGTGTAGAAACTTTTTTGGTTTTCGGTTCTTCAATTGGATCTCTCCTTCTGTCTTTGGTGGTCTGCCACTCTTGACATGCTTGTATGGTGGTCAGATATACTCATCACTAACCTTTGGCTAACTAGTGTTGTTTGGGATAGGGTGGATAATATATGCATAAGTTTGCATGTACATTGGAATTCTTAGCTTTTGATCCACATGCTCTTCAAAGTTGGAAACGTTCATGTGTAACAAACAACAAACAACATGTACACACGGAATTCCAGAGATCTGCCACATACCACAATCACACACTTGGTTCCCCAAGAGTAGTACATGTTTTCTACCTGACATCACATTTTTATCAGTTACTTCAAACTCATCAGATCCAAGGTAAACAACAATAACATTTCTAGTTGACTCAATCAACTTGTTAATCTTTCTGTGAACCACTGAGAGAAGAGCTGTTACCCACTCAGTACTAGCTTCAAACCTACACTGCAACCTCTTCATTAGCCTACATCGGTAAAGCTCTAGTAGACTAAGTATGGGTAGTTCCCTATCCTCACCCAACCATGAATTGAAACATTCACTCATGTTGTTGGTTATGTGATCTAAGTTAGCATAGGGTCAAAGGCATGCCTTGACCATTGGTCAAGTTCATTCTCAAGTATCCACTTGTATGCATCTTCATCAACATCCTTTACCTTACCCATGGCCTCAACAAAATTTGCCCTCTTTGAAGCTTTACTCACTGCCTAGAACAATTTCTTAATGTGTACCCCTAGAAAATCCTTTCTGAAATTGGCATACACATGCCAAGCATAGAACCTACTGCTTGCTTTTGGCCAATGAGCTTCTAACGCATTTAAAATACCTTTCTGTTAATCAATCATGAATGTGACAAAAATTAAATCCCTTAAAAAATCATGATGTAAGTATTTTATTTTGTCAACTTATTCATTCAAACTAGTGCACAATCTATTTAGGTTCAGTTTAAAGGTGGTCACAAATAGAATCATAGTGATCACTACATGTCCGGCATATTTTATTTTAATATTCATGCATATTGCACCTGCCTTAATTAAAAATGATTATATTTCTAGTTGTGAAAAGATTTTTTGTGGACATTATATATTATGTGAGCTGGAAAAGATTTTATTTAATTATGATTTCAAGGATCCTTTTCCTAAAAGAAGATTATGATTTCAAGAATTCTTTTCTTATAAGGAGATTATAGATTAAAGAATCCTTTCCAATAAAGGAGTCTAACAGATTTTATTTTAATATTCATGCATATCGCACCTGCCTTAATTAAACATGATTATATTTCCAGTTGTGGAAAAAGATTTTGCGGACATTATATATTATGTGAGCTGGAAAAGATTTTATTTAATTATGATTTCAAGAATCATTTTCCTAAAAGAAGGTTATGATTTCGAGAATCCTTTTCTTATAAGGAGATTATAGATTAAAGAATTATTTCCAATAAAGGAGTCTAGGATCTCAAGAACTTTCCAAAGCAGGTTTGGTTTCTTGTTTTTCCTTTCAACGTCACTTAAGTATAAATAATCCTTTTATTATTGTGACCTTTTTAAAAGGAAGCCATATTATTTACCTCCATTATTCTCTGAATATTTTATTTGAGGTTGTTTAGTTTTTGCAGGTTTTTGATATGCTTTGGAGGCTTTGATTACCGTGTTTTATCTCTTGCTTGCGTGAGTTGATTTTGGAACGTTGTTCCGTGTTGAGATCTGGACATGTTCGAGCTGCTACTACCAAAGTAATTCGTCATTGTTGAAACTTGAGAGGAGCTCAAGTGCGACCTGGTGGTCTCGTGGTGGAGAAGCTAGACTATAAAGATTTGAGGTTCAACCAAAGAGTGAAGATTGAAGTGTTGTCCAAATAGGGAGCTTTTACAATTGATACTTATTCTTGTCTTTGTAATTGAACACATAATTATTTTGTAGTGGATTAGCTTCTTCTAGACTTGGTCCCATGGATGTAGGCATGTTGTCAACCATGTAAAATTGAGTTGTGTGCTTTATTTTATGTCGTGGATGGTTTATATATTTAATCATGAGTTTAGCAACTCATTAAGCACAACGTGAACAAGTAATCTTAATTTTGCATAAGTTTTAATCAACATGATATGGGTTTAAAACTTTCAATTGCTTTTAGAGCCATGTTATAAAGAGTTATTTTAGTAGATCCTTGCTTGTTTTTTTGTGCTTAGATCTTGATTTGGTGGCTATTGCTTTTATTTTGCTTCCTTTTTTTTTTATTTTTTTTAACAGTTTTCTCGCTATTGAACACATTTGTGTTCTATGTGACCACATCAATTTTGTGTGACGACCTTTGTTGTTTTGTTTACTATGAGTTTGTTTAGTGAAGGAGGGTCTACCAATAGACCACCCTTGTTAGAGGGAATCAATTAAGCTTTTTGGAGACCTAGGATGCATGCCTTTTTGAAATCCATTGATGAGAGGGCTTGGAGGGCTGGTATTGTTGGTTGGAAAGAACCTAAATTGAAGAAGCAAGAGGAAGAAAAGGAAAAGCCATAGATCAATGGACTAAGGCTGAGTTAGAAGAGTCTAATTTTAACTCAAAAGCTCTTCATGCTATT
The DNA here is from genome assembly GCF_008641045.1 of Pistacia vera. Lineage (NCBI taxonomy): Eukaryota > Viridiplantae > Streptophyta > Magnoliopsida > Sapindales > Anacardiaceae > Pistacia > Pistacia vera. The sequence goes on along the minus strand of NW_022195866.1, from coordinate 1,532,663 downwards.
TTTAACGTTGTTAGTATTAATCAAATGAAAAATATAGCAAACTGTGAAACGGCTAAGGATGCATGGGATAGACTCCAAGTAAAAAAATGAAGGAACATACATTGTGAAAAAGACTAGGTTTAGAAGATTAATAACTGCCTATGAAAATCTTGTTATGCATGATGATGAAACTATCTCTGATTTTCATGGTAGATTGTGTGATGTTACAAATGAATGTTTTACTTTGGGCAAAATATATACTGATGCTGAACTTGTCAGGAAAGTGTTGTGCTCTTTACCCAAGAGATTCATGTCCAAGGCCACTTCTATTGAAGAATGTCGTGACCTCGATGAGATGTAGCTGGATGAATTGATTGGATCCTTGCAAACCTTTGAGCCAAACGTGAAACGATGTGATAAGAAATCAGGTAAAGGACTTGCATTGAAACATGAGGTAATCTCTGAATCCCTTGTTTATGTTGATTCAAGTGACATTGATGATGATAAGTGTGCTTTGCTTGCTAAAAACTTTGCAAAGTTCTTGAAGAAGAATATGAGAAAACCGAATGAGGGTAAAAAGGGAAAACAACCCTTAGTGAAAAAGTTTTTTGATCAAACTAGTTAGGAAGGCTTCTCGAATTTTTTTTTGAGAGATTATGAAAAGAAAAACAAGGGTATAAAATGCTTTGAGTGTGAGGGGTATGGTCATATTCAGTCTGAGTATGCCAACACTCTAAAGAAAAAGGGTAAAGCTATGGCTGCCACTCTGAGTGAGAGTGACGACAGTGAGAGTGGAGGTGATGACTCTAATGAAGATGAAAATTACTTGGCCTTTGTGGTGAACCAAGAGGATAGTGATAGTGTGTCCTCAGATGACCCATGTGATGTCTACGAAGAGCAACATAAGGCTTATGACAAGATGTATGAGTCATGGTTAAAGGTATCAAGAAGATTAAATCTCTTGAATCTGAAAAATGCATCTTGATATAAGATAAGAAAATTTTGAATGATAAGTTGAAAGCCTTAATTTTCTAATTTGTCTAACAAGGAAATATTGTTAAATCAAGCTTTAAATGAACTAACTGAGTTAAGGACACTGTTGAGAGGTTAAATGCAGGTTCATACAAGCTGGATGAAGTTCTTGCACAAGGGAAGACTTTTGGTGATAAAGTAGGTATTGGTTTTTCTTCTAGTACGAGCACCTCCAAACTCAATGTGACCACCTTTGTTAAAGCATCTAAATCAGTCTCAAAAGCTGTTGCTAAACCGTGTGAGCAGATTTCGAAGGTAAAAAAATTCATACCAATTTGTCATTTTTGTCACAAGAAAGGACACATCAGACCAAATTGCTTTAAACTAATTTCGTATCTAAAAAGATGCATTGGAAATCATTAGTTTTCTTTTTTAAAGTCACCACATCAGTCTCTCAAGTCACCACACTAGAATAATTTTTCCAAAAACAGAAAAGTGTGGAGACCTAAATTAGGTGCTAATTGTCTAGTTATTCATACTTCATTACTTGCTTATCAAAATGACCAATGGTACTTTGACAGTGGTTATTCAGGACACATGACAGGTAACAAATCTTTATTGACTAATCTTGAATTAGAGGAAGTTGGTCATGTAACTTATGGAGATGGCAAAAGAGGTAAGATTCTTGGAAAAGGTTTTATTGTCATTCCTGGCTTCCCAATGCTGAATGATGTGTTTTATGTTGAAGGACTTGAAGCAAATCTTACAAGCATGAGTCAAATTTGTGATAAAGCTTGTATTGTGAAATTTTCAAAGAATATGTGCCAAGTCTTGAATGGTGAAGGAACTTCCTTGCTTGAAGGAAAGAGGTCTAATGATAATTGTTTTTTGTTGTCTACCAAAGTTTCTCGTTCAAGCACAAAGACAGATTATGTTGAGTTGTGGCACAAGAAGCTTGGATTCATGAAGGAAGATGAAATTGATAATTTATATGCTCTTGTTGAGGTGACCAAAAGTGAAGATGATATACACATCCTCTTTAAGGTTTTCGTTCAGGAAAGCTGTTTTGACATCCATTTACCAAATTTCATAGTCAAGTGAATCTCGCCGCGGTGAAATAAAACTTCGCCGCGACAAGAAACATTCTGGAATTTTTGGAGTTTTTTGGAAGTTTAATCTTGCCATGGCGAAATAGAACTTTGTCGTAGCGACCATGGGTATTTGAACTTTGCCACAGCAAAGAAAATTCCATGTCGTGGCAAGAAAGCTACTGGAGCATTTTGTGTTTTTTGCGTAGGGACCAAACTGTAGTTTCTTAGAACCTTTAAAGCCAATAAACATTTTGCACATTTAAGAGGGTAATTTAATAATTTCACCCACCTAATTCAAAATGTTTATTTTGAATGTATGCAATGTTCTTGTTTGATAATTGCATAGTGCCTGGTACATAAGCCTCAGACCTTTGGTTTTTTTATTTATATTTTTAGGCTTGTTTGTAATTTTTTATAAATAAATAGGACCTGCGTGTCCTGCCTCTTTCTAATATCTCCATGTATTTCTTTTCTCATCTCACTCCCCTTGCATGTAACGTGAGGTTTCTATTTTATTGATGTAAATTAGAATATGATTTTTATTATAAAAAACTTTGTAATGATCGTGATGAATACATGAAAGGAGCAATGAAGAGAATTACTTGAAGACTCAAGTTTTACTTCAACCTATCGATTCCTCTAGGCTCAAGGAAATCGGTTTTAGTGGGCCATGTATCGACACGTTTAATTTTTGTTTAGAAAGTATGCTAAGGTTGAATGTTTAATAACATGCTAATCAAATGACATTCTAACAAAGATAATAAATTGGTGACACGTAAAATAAAACCCTCAAACAAAGGATATTAAGTCACTTGAAATGCCTTCCATCACCATGACTTTAATCAAACCACTATTTGTTAGAACTGTGTTTACCAAAGCGAAGGGTACACTTCTACCAGTGGAAGGTTAAAGTTCATTGGAGTTTTCTTTAATGGTGATGGGTCGACTTAAAATGATGAGTTTTACCTGTTCACCAAATCAAAGGTTGATAAGCTCATCATAGGCATAGTAGAAAAGTACACTCGTTGTGTGTACGAGGCAGCATGTAGTGTCCACTCTATTGATACTGAGAATCACACCTGAGGACAATGGCTTCGGTCATCGTATTGTGTGATTGGCTTGTTGGCTTACTTCACATTTGAGGTTGATAGTGGGAGCTATCAACATATGTGGATTAAGTTTATTGGCCTACCTAATCAACCCATTTTGGCTTGTTCACCAAAGCAAAGGTTTGAAATGGGCTAGATGGGATCTCAGTCCACTAGGAAAGCCAACGAGCTTTCCCAAGTTAATAGTGAGGGCTATTGGCTTGAGGAAAATAGTGAGAGCAATTATTTAATAAAAGGCCTTATTAAATAATAATAATAATGATAAACATTATTTTGCTTAATTCTGTATTTGTAGATTCACTTAAATTGAGCAATATGATCTCATCATCACTACGACAAATCATTGAACTGGGAAACAAATAGAATGATGAGAATTTCGTTGACTGGTATAGAAGTATAAACAATATACTTCAGTAAGCGATAGATTATACACCATTGAGTAGGATTTGTCACGAGAGCTTGTTGATAGTTCTATCCATCAGGGTTGGGTATGTATATATGAAGTATACACATGATGCAAAAACAAAAATGACAAGATACATTGTGCTTGCATCAATGACACCATTACTGTGACAACAGTGCCAAAATATGGACTTAGCTTCTATTCTTTATTTTCTCCAGTGAAATGAGAAGCATATGGTGTCTCGGTCACTGTTCAGATGCAAGATGGAAGAGGGTACCAAAATTGGCGATCATATGCTCAAGTTGACCGAGTATATGAATAAGCTTGGGATTTTGGGATGTAGACTTAATGAGAGTTTAGCAATAGACCTAACATTACAATCTTTGCCAGATTCTTACTCTCAATTTGTCTATGACTTCATTGAGAATGATAAGAAGAATACCTTTTCCAAGCTTCTGAATATGTTGAACGCTACTGAGTCAGGCATGAAAATGTCAAAAACATTGATGTTGGTTGAAACCAACTCAAGTGAGAAGGAAAAGGCTCAGAAGTCATTGGAAGAAACTGTTGGAGATAGGAATGATGTTTGTCCTTACTGTGGGAATCCCAACCATTGGAGAAAACATTGCAAGACCTTCCTAGCAAAAAGGAAGAAGAATGTTACTTCTTCATTAGGTACGTTCTTGATTGAGATTAACTTCTTCCGTTAACATCTTGGGTTATTGACATAGTATGTGATACTCACATTTGCTCTAATGTGTAGGGACTACGGCATAGTTGATTGCTCGTCGAGAGAGAGGTGGACCTACCAATTAGAAATGGAGCACATGATACTGCATTAGCTATAGGATCTTATTGTCTGATTTTGCCTACGGGCTTGTTAATTGGAACTTGTGGATTGTTGTTCATTCAGTTTCTAGAAACAATTTTTCTTTGTCTACTTTGGACAAGTAAGAATATTGCTTTACTAATAGATTGTTGTCTTTTAGTATAAATAATATTCTTTATGGAACTGTTTCATAATAATATGTTCTTAAAATAGACAATAAGGATATTCTCAAAGTCACAACTACGTCGAGTGTGGCAAGTTAAGTTAAACATACCTGAAGGAATGTGGGATAGTGTCAAAACTCACATCTCCGCATACACCCCAACACAATGGAGTGTTTAAGAGGAAAAACATGACCATACTTGACATGGTTAGGTCCATGATGAGTTTTAGTGATCTGTCTGCATCATTCTGGGGTTATGCCCTAGAGACTGCGACTCACATAATGAACCGTGTACTGTCGAAGTCTGTAGATAAGACTCCATATGAACTATAGAGTGGGCAAAAGCTCAACTTGTCTTATCTAAGGATTTGGGGTTATGAAGCTTATATCAAGAAATTGACTTCAAATAAGCTAGGCCCGAAATCTGACAAAAATGCATCCTAGGGAAATTAAAGGGTACTATTTCTGCCATCCAGAAAAGTGCAAAATTTTTGTCGTTCGTACTAGTGTCTTCTTGGAAAAGGAATTTTTTTAAAGAAGTACTAGTGGGAGAAAAGTATAACTCAATGAAGTTCTAAAACCACAAGATACATTAGACAAAGGACGGGAAGATATGCCACAAGAAGTGGTTGAACATCGAAGAAGTTCACTCCATAATCTGTAGATTAAAGTGAACCACCTCAAGTAGCATAGGAGCTACGTAGGTCTGGAAGAGTACATCATAAGCCCGAGAGACATAATTTTCTCGTGACTCAACATGGCGACGTACTAGTCTACCAAGACAACGAATTTAGGACCTATGAAGATGCTATATTGAATCTGTATTCCGTTAAATGGCTTGAAGCCATGAAATCTAAGATGGACTCCATGTACCAGAACCAGTTATGATTTTTGGTGAATCTACCTGAAGGGGTAAAACCCATAGAGTGTAAATGGGTCTTCAAGAAGAAGACTGACATGGATGGCAAGGTGCATACCTATAAGGCACGATTGGTTGCTAAAGGTTTCAAACAAATTCATGGCAATTAACTATAAAGAAACCTTTTCACCGGTTGCCATGATTAAGTCTATCCAGATTACGCTTGCGATTGCTGCAAATCACAAGTGTGAAATTTGGCAAATGGGTGTCAAAATGGCTTTCCTGAATGGAAACCTTGAAGAGGATGTGTATATGACACAACCCAATGATTTTGTTCTTGATGGACAAGTTGATAAGATATGCAAGTTGCAAAGGTTCATTTGTGGACTCAGGCAAGCTTCAACGAGCTGGAACATTCGTTTTGATGAAGCCGAAAAAGAATTTGGTTTTATTAAGAACAAAGATGAGTCCTGTGTTTACAAGAAAGTGAGTGGGAGTTAGTGGCATTCTTAGTGTTGTATGTCATGACATACTTCTGATCAGGAATGACATACCTAACTTGCAGTCGGTAAAGACTTGGTTATCCAAGTGCTTCTCCATGAAGGACTTAGGAGAAACAGCCTACTTCCTCGGAATAAAGATCTATCGAGATAGATCACGTAGGTTGCTTGGCCTAAGTCAAAGTACATACACACACAAGGTGCTGAAGAGATTCAGTATGGAAGATTTTAAGAAGGGATTTCTTCCGATATCACATGGTATCTATCTCTCCAAGGATACGTGTCCTAAAACACATGATGAGAGAGATAGAATAAAGAGGATCCCAAATGCGTCAGCAATTGGATCCATCATGTACGCCATGTTGTATGCTCGAATTAATGTCTCATGTGCATTAACCACTTGCAAAAGATATCAATCGGATCCAAATGAGCTATGTCATGTTGTATGCTTAGATTGATGTCTCATGTGCATTAAGCACTTGTAGTAGATATCAATCGAATCCAAGTGAGCGATGTGATATTGTGTACTTAGATTGATATCTTATGTGCATTAAGCACTTATAGAAGATATCAATTAGAACCTAGTGAGCGACACTAGATAGGTGTCAAAGACGTCCTTGAGTACTTGAAAAATGACTAAGGATATGTTCTTGATCTATGGACGGGAAGATGAGCTCACTATAATAGGATACAATGATGCTAGTTTCCAAACGGATAAAGATGATTTTCGCTTGCAATCCAAGTTTATATTTTGTCTCAATAGAGCTGCACTGAGCTGGAAAAGGTCGAAGCAAAGTACTGCAGCAGATTCTACAGCTGATGCTAAGTATATCACATTATCTAATGCAACCGTGTAGGTGGTTTGGATTAAGATGTTTATTATTGAACTTGATATGGTTCCAAGCATTCCTGATCTAGTAAAGTTCTATTGCGACAACAATTGAGCCATTGCTATGGCTAAGGAACCACGGTCTCACCAATGATCCAAACACTTACTTAGTTGATTCAATTTGATCTAAGAAATCGATCAGAAAAGGGGATGTACAAATTTGTAGAATACCTACTAACCCACAGTTAAAGTTTCTGTTGTAGCAGAAGCTTGATGGGCACTTAGGGTCATTCACTGTTGAGTACATGAATGATTGGTTATAGTGCAAGTGGGAGATTTTTAGAGTAGGTGCCTTAGAGCCAATCAATTATTGTAGAATTGACTCTCTGTAATAATGTTTATTAATCAATGAAAGGCAATTTTCTTCTATATCATGTAAATCATAATTGTATGTATTGATATATGTCATTAGGATGGTAGAATAGTAACAAGGTTATCAAGTGTTTCAAATCTTGATAGTGAGAACCCTATGATCACATATGGTGGACATTCTAGAAATATATGTAGCCCCAGTATTATTTTGACCAAGGACATAGAAAATACGGTAATGTTATCATAGTGTTGAACGACCTTGTCAAAAGATAGTAACTGATCTCACTTGTCAAGGTTTGTTTACCAAAAACCTGTTGCAACAAATGGGTGCTTACTGTGGGCAAGTTCACTAGACAAACCCACCAGAGGATTCCATATAGATGGTAACCTTAGTGTCTATGGAACAAATCCTCTAACGAATGGTGGTACATGTGATCCTTATACTTAAGATCACTGAAGCGTCCTATGCACCGATTGGTATAGTTTGACACTAGCCCAATGTAGTTCTATTTAGAGCTATCAATAAGGTAGTGATTGGTTGCATCGAGGAGAGTATCAAGACTATGGTGGATCGACAAAAGGATTCATCACTCCACTCCTGGGTACGGGAGAAGTTATCTCATGTCGCAATTCAGTGAATGACAATGACACTAAAGCTGCGGCCACAATGGGATTGAGTTGTTGTTCAATCCAATTTATCATTCCGATCATTGGTCTAGTACCTGAATACAAAGACATCGAGGATAAGTGAGGTTGACACTATTTTTGTACCTCAGTCTTGATAAGATAACAAATGCTGAAATGATTTGATTGCACAGTAACTATATCGTTGATAGGTAGCTATTTCGCTGAATCCGAATCTATCGGGTGGCCATGATGCCTTGCCATGGGCCAATCTTGGTATGTGAGTAGTGAGACGATTAATTGGTGTTAATCGCGATACTACTCACTGCCGATATGATAAGGAGCCTACGGGTCACACACTTAGAAGATAATTTAAGAATCGTTTTGTGAAAAGGGTATTTTTGTCTTTTAGGATGAAAGGGTATTTTGGTAATCTCATAGTGCAATTAAATTTGTTGAGGTTGTTGCTTGTATTTAATTTTAATATTAAAATTAAAATTAGTGAGATTATATTTAAATATATGTACGCATATATTTAAATGGATTAATATTATTAATTAAATCTTAATATATTAGTATTATATATATATATATATTGATTTTATTAAATCATAATTAATTAAAAATTAAAATAGCAATTAAAGGGTGTTTGGTTGCAAGGGTGAATTAGGGTTAGAGCTCATGGCTAGTCTTTATTAGAATAGGGTTTTAATTGTTGCACTATACAAGTGCAACTTAAATTAAAACAATAGATGATGATTATTCAATAATTAAAAACCTAGCCATCCTTTTTCTCTCTCTCTCCCGTCCCCACTCATTGATTGAAGAGAAATATTCTTTTATCTTCTTGATTCATTGAAAAACTTGATTCTTGAAGCCTTCACTTGTTCTAGCAAAACACTTGTTGGTTCTCTGGATTATCTTCGTGTGGATCAACGTTCGTGTGGTTCTATTTTGAATCGAGAAGCGAAATAAAATCAGAGACGATTGAAGGAGCCTCCAAACGTACGAAAATATTCTGAATCCTTGTATGGATTTGTTTTTTATTTTGTACAAATTTTTGTTTACACTGTTTTTGTTATAACATGTAAAGATGTTATAATCTTTGCCCGAATTTTGGGTTTGGGGTAATGACAGATTCGGTTTTAAAATTATGATTTTATTGTGTTTTTCCACTATGCGAATCTGTTCATTTACTGATAGTGGTATCAAAGCACTGTAAGTAAATGAACAGATTGTGGAGTGATCTCCTCACAATGTTCAACCACTTCCTATGACACATCTTCCCATCCTACGTCTAATGTATCTTGTGGTTCTAGAACTTCATCGAGTTCTACTTTTCTCCCACTAGTACTTCTTAGGAAAAATTTATTTTCTAAGAAGACACCAGTATGAGGAACAAAAATTTGGCGCTCTTCTAGATGGTAGAAATAATACCCTTTGGTTTCCCTAGGATACCCCACAAAAATGCATTTGTCAGATTTCAAGCCTAGCTTGTTCGAAGTCAATTCTTGACATAAGCTTCACAACCCCAAATCCTTAGATAAGACAAGTTACGCTTTTGCCCACTTCATAGTTCATATGGAGTCTTATCTACAGACTTTGATGGCACACGGTTCAGTACGTGAGTCGCAGTCTTTGGGGCATAACCCTAGAATGATGCAGGTAGATCACTAAAACTCATCATGGACCTAACCATGTCAAGTAAGGTCCTGTTTCTCCTCTCAAGCATTCCATTATGTTAGGGTGAATACGGAGGGGTGAGTTGTGATACTATCCCACATTCCTTCAGATATTCAAAAAACCTTGAGCTTAAGTATTCACCTCTTTGATCTGACCAAAGAGCCTTAATACTTTTGCCCAACATATTCTATACTTCATTCATGAATTCTTTGAATTTATCAAAGGTTTTAGATTTATGTCTTATAAGGTAGACATAACCATATCTACTGAAATCATCAGTAAATGTGATGAAGTAGGAATATCCAACTCTGGCTTCAACTGTTAGTGGACCGCATACATCACATGGATGATGCCTAACAGTTCAGTAGCCCTTTCACTTTGTCCTATGAAAAGGGACTTGGCCATCTTGCCTAAAAGGCATGACTCGCATATCTCAAATGACTGAAAGTCAAAAGGGTCCAAAACTCCATCTCTTTGAAGTTTTGCTATGCGGGTCTGATTAACATGACCCAATCTATAATGCTAGAGGTACGTTTAGTTTTGGTCGCTATATTTAGCTTTCTTAGTTTCAATGTTGAGAATATCCTTATTGTTTAAATCAAGAACATATAATTTATTATATAACCTTACAATTCCAAAGAGAATATTATTCAAACTAAAGGACAACAATCCATTAGAAATCTCAAAACGATATCCTATATTATCTAAAGCAGATACTAAAATAATGTTTCTAGAAATCGCAGGTACAAAATAACAATCTTTGAGTTCTAATATTAAGCCTGTAGGCAAAGATAAACAATAAGTCCCTACAGCTAATACAACCACATGTGCTCCATTTCCAACTCGTAGGTCCATTTTTCCTTTGGCGAGCAATCTACTCTGCCTAAGACCCTGCACATCAGTATAAATATGAGTACCACAGCATATGTCAATGACCCAAGATGTTGAAGGAGAGAAGTAAATCTCAATCAGGTACATACCTAAAGTCGAAGCATTTGACTTCTTCTTGTTCGCAAGGAAAGCCTTGCAATGTTTCCTCCAGTGGCCAAGCTTGCCACAATAAAAGCAGACTACCTTCTCACCTTTCCCAATGCCACCCTTAGGCTTGAGAGCATCCTGTCCTTTGGGCTTGGGATTGGTCTTGGCCTTGCCCTTGCCCTTACCCTTTCCCTTACTAGCAGCAACCAGTAAAACAAGCTTGGACTTTTTCATATCTTGCTCCGCAGTCCTCAACATGTTCTGAAGCTTTGACAGGTATTTCACCATCGTGTTCATATTTAAGTTCATTATGAACGATGAAAAAGAATCAGGTAGTGACTGGAAAATTAAATCCACTAGTAAGTCTGCATCCACACCAAACCCCAAAGTCTCAAGCATTTCTATGTACCGAATCATCTTGACCACATGAGAACCAACTCGGGCTCCCTCAGTCATATGACTTCTAAACAATGCACTTGACACCTTATACCTCTCATGTCAAGCGTTTCCTTCGAAGAGCTCCTTGAGGTGCAGAATATGGCAACAACGTCCATATTCTCATGCTATTTTTGCAGCTCAGGTGTCATTGATACTAACATAAGGCATTGAACAGTATCAACATCGTCAAGGAACCTTTGGTAAAAATCCTTTACTTCCTAAGTGGCATCAGGATCAAGCTTTGCCATATAAGGCTTGTCAAGGATATTAATTTCTTTTCGAACTTCAGTACAATTTGAAGATTTCAATACCAGTCCGAGAAATTAGATCCATCCAGCCTGTTTTCTTTCTTGATTATCGATCACAAGTTGATATTGCTCATTTTTAAGTGAATCTACAATGCAGAAAAACAAAGTCAATATCATGTTTATTATTATTTAATATAGTCTTCTATTAATAACGCTCCCACTATTTTCCTTAAGCCAATAGCCCTCACTATTAACTCAGGAAAGCCCGTTGGCTTTCCTAGTGGACTAAGATCCCATCTAGCCCATTTCAAACCTTTGCTTTGGCGAACAAGCCAAAATGGATTGATTAGGTAGACCAAAAAACTTAATCCACATCAGTTGATAGTTCCCACTACCAACCTCAAATGTGAAGTAAGCCAACAAGCTAATCACGTAATACGATGACTGAAGCCATTGTCCTCAAGTGTGATTCTCAGTATCAGTAGAGTGGACACTACCTGTCGCCACGTACACACAATAAGTGTAATTCTCTACTATACCTATGACTTGCTTATCAACCTTTGCTTTGGCGAACAACCAAAACACGTCATTTTAAGTTGACCCATCACCATTAAGGAAAACTCCAATGAGCTTTAACCTCCCACTGGTAGAAGTGTACCCTTCGCTTTGGCGAACAAGGTTCCAACGAATAGTGGTTTGATTAAAGTCATGGTGATGGAAGGCATTTCATGTGACTTAATATACTTTATTTGAGGGGTTTTAATTTTACCTCTCACCAATTTATTATCTTTGTTAGAATGTCATTTGATTGGGATGTTATTAAACATTCAACCTTAGCATACATTCTAAACAAAAATTAAACATGTCGGTATATGGCCCACTAAAACCGATTTTCTCGAGCCTAGAGCAATCGGTAGGTCAATCTAGGGTTTAAAAGTAAAACTTGGGTCTTTAAGTAATTCCTCTTCATTGCTCCTTTCTTTTCTTCTTCACGATCATTACAAAGATTTTACAATACTATTCTAATTTACATCAATAAAATAGAAACCTCGCGTTACATACAAGGGGAGTGAGATGAGAAGAAGAAATACATGGAGATATAAGAGAGAGGCAGGACACACAAGTCCTATTTGTTTATAAAATTACAAACAAATCCAAAATTAAAATAAACAAAAGGTCTAAGGCTCATGCACTAGACACCATGCAATTATCAAACAAGAACATTGCATACATTCAAAATAAACATTTTGAATTGGGTGGGTGAAATGATTAAATTGCCTTCTTAAATGTGCAGAATGATTATTGGCTTTAAAGGTTCTAAAAATTCTAGTTTGGTCCCTGCGCAAAAAACACAAAATGGAACAATAGCTTTCTTGCCGCGGCGAAGTTCAAATACCCTATAGTTGCTGCGGTGAAATTTTATTTTGCCGTGGCAAGATTGAACTTCTAGAAACTACAAAATTTCCAGAATGTTTTGTGTCGTGGCGAAGTTTTATTTCACCACAATGAGATATACTTTTTCGGTGCACAGTTGTAACAAAGTTTTATTTTGCCACAACGAACTCCATTTTTTTTAGTATCGCTATGGCAAAGGGTTATTTCACCTCAACAAATGCCATAGATTAGTGAATCGTACAATTTACGTTTTGCAGTTTTTCGTGTATTCGAATCGAATCGAATGCATCAGCATACGACCAGGACATCAACCAACCACAAATCATTCAATCAACACATTATTAATCAATTGATTAATCAAATCATGCATTTAAACAAATTTTATAGATTTAAAAACAATCAAGATATGCAATAACATGTTATCAAACAAATATACATGTTATCAATCAACATTTAAACATTATAAATTGGTACCCAAGGCTCTGATACCACTGTTAGCCAGTGATCAGATATACGCAGCGAAAAAAAATCTGATTCAAAAACAAAATCCAATCAAATGCTTAATCCCAAAATCTGGGTATTGATTATAATACTTACATTACATGTTTATAAAAAACTATATTAAAACAATATAACAGTGAATCCATACGCGATCAGATTTACCTACGCATGTTTGGAGGCTCCTTCAAACGTGATTTCGCTTCTCAATTCAAAGTAGAACCGCACGAATGATGATGATCCACATGAAGATAATCCGAAGAACCGACTATTGTTTTGCTAGAACAAGTAGAAGGCTTCAAGAATCAAGTAAATCAAAGAATAAAAAAACTTTGATTCACACTTTGAAAAACGTGAGAGGGAGAGTGAAGGTGGCTAGGGTTTTTGTTTATTCAATCAATGAATAATAATGTTGTATAATGTTTTAGTTAAGTTTCACTTATATTGTGTCACTTAATTAAAACCCTAATCCCAATAGGAATAGCCATGGATTCTCAAGTTAATCCATCCTTGCAACCAAACACACCCTTTATGGTATTTTAATTTTAATTAATTATTATTATAATTAAAATCAATTAATATATATATTAAATATATTAACATTTAATAATAATAATAATAATTCATTTAAATTCATGCGCACATATATTTAAATATAATTTCACTTATTTTAATTTTAATATTAAAATTAAAAACTGGCAACAAACTCAGCAAATTTAATTGCACTGTGAGATTACCAAAATACCCTTTCATCCTAAAAGGCAAAAATACCCTTTCATCCTAAAAGACAAAAATACCCTTTTTACAAACTGATTCTTAAATTATCTTCTAAGTGTGTGACTCGTAGGCTCCTTATCATATCGGCAATGAGTAGTATCGCAATTAACACCAATTAATCGTCTCACTACACACAGACCAAGATTGGCCCCTAGCAAGGCATCATGGCCACCCGACAGATTCAAATTTAGCGAAATAGCTACCTATCAACGATATAGTTACCGTGCAATCAAATCATTTCATCATCTATTATCTTATTGAGGTTGAGGTACATAAATAGTGCCAGCCTCAGTTATCCTCGATATCTTTGTATTAAGTTACTGGACAATGACTGAATAAATAAATTGGATTGAGCAACAACTTAATCCCACTGTGGCCACAGATTTAGTGTCATTACCATTTACTGAATTGTGCAGTGAGATAACTTCTCCCATACCCGGGAGTGATAAATCCTTTATCGATCCACTGATACACTCCTCGATGCAACCAATCATTATCGTATTGATAGCTCTAAATAGAAATACGTTGGGCTAGTGTCAAACTACACCAATCGGTGCAAAAGGTGCTATGGTAATCTCAAGTCTAAGGATCACATGCACCAGCATTCATTAGAGGATTTATTCCATAGACACTAGGGTTACCATCTATATGGAATCCTTTGGTGAGTCTGTCCAGTGAACTTGCCTCCAACAAGCACCCATGCATTACACCAGGTTGTCAGCAAACAACCTTGACAAGTGAGATCAGTCACTGCCTTTCAACAGAGTCGTTCAACGCTATGATAGGCTTACCGTATTATCTGTGTTCTTGATCAGAATAATACTGGGGCTATGGACGTTTCTAGAATGACCACCATATGCAATTATAGGGTTCTCACTATCAAGATTTGAAACACTTGATACCCTCGTCACGGTTCTACCATCCTAAGGACATATATCATTACATATAACTATGATTTACACGATATAGAAGAATATGCCTTTTTATTGCTAAATAAACATTATTACAGAGTTAATTTTATAATAATTGATTGGCTCTAGGGCACCTACTCTAACAACCACAAGTGAAGATGATGTGACCACATCGATTTTTTCTGGAGCTCAAACTCAAGTTGAGGTGTCGACATCAAAACATGATATAAGCACAATTGGAGCTCAACAAGGACAAGCATCAGTTTTGAGAAGTGATGGGCATGAACTAATTGTTGATCTTTCTGATGAGATCACCCAAAGAAAGACCTCCACAAGCATAGAACCACCTTCTTGGATCAAGAAACCTCATCCACCATCCCTTGTGATTAAAAATCCCGAAGAGGTAATGGTAACAAGAAGCAAAAGAATGAATGAGACTAATAGCTTGTGTTTTGTTTCTTTTGTAGAACCAAAGAATGCTAAGCAAGCTCTTGAAGATAACTACTAGGTTGTTGCTGTGTATGAGGAGCTTGAACATGTTGACATTGTTGCAGGGAGTTGTTGTATTCAGGTTTTGTGGCTTAAGCACACGTTGTGTGATTATGGTTTTGATCAAAATTGTGTGACTATGTTTTGTGATAACTCAAGTGTCTTAAATATTTCAAAGAATCTTGTAGAACACTCTAGAACCAAACACATTAGGCTTCACTTCATAAGAGACACATGTAATCACAAACTCTCAACTGGCAGACTTGTTTGCAAAGGCTTTGGATTTCCAAACATTTGTGAATTTGAGAAAGTCCATTGGACTGATTCAACTTGAGTATAATTTTTTTTTTATTAGATCATGAGAAAATTCTCTTTTTTTAGAGTTGCAAGTGTATTTGATATGTGTAGTGCCATTGAAAAATATTTCTCTCTTGTGAAATGTATGCAATGAGTGTGGTGTCCACCTTGTTTTTCTCATCTCTTGAAGTATAATGACTTTCTTATATCCTTGAGTGCATAATGCTTGATTCTTAGCACCTTGTGAAAGAGCTACCTTGCTGGAGTGTGAAAGTCATATTTGAGTAATTTTCTAGGATGTAAAGACCCCTATGTCTTTGGAAAATCTACCATTTAGAGGGCTACCTCCTTGCAAGTGTGAAAGCTACACTTAGTTACTTCTTGAGAGAGTTTTTCCATTTAATCTCAGTTGATATGAAAAAGAATTCAAATCTTTTGAGATTATGTCAAGAAAAAAAAAGGGGGCATGAGGGAAGGGGGAGATATATAACATATATTGTTTCAATTTGACCAATGTGTCACGATTCACCCCCTTGAGGACACAGCACACACAAATGATCAAGTTTTCTTGCTGATTTTTATCATGTATGTATTGAGTTATGAAAATTTGATTGTTGAACTACATGGACGAGACTCTCCTTATGCATCTTTGTCAAAGATTGAAAATTATTTAAAATGTCATATGTACATATGTGTATCACTTGCCTCCTTAAAATTCGATGAATTTTTTATTGATCTCATGATGACTTTTTTTTTTTTTTTTTTTTTGATGTTTTTGCTCAAAGTAGAATAAGTGTTTAAGATTTGCTGCCTTTGTACCTATGTCACCACCTTGAGAGTGAAGCTGACCCCTTGATTCACTATGTTCACATGAGTGTTGACGGTCACCACACACTGTCTAAATTGGTTCAGTTTGCTCAAACGATTCCTGGTGTGCTTACCTCAATCTTACATGTCCCCACGTTAATTTTTAGAGTCCGTGCACTATTCAAGTTCCTAAATTTTCTAGGATTTCCAAACATTATGAACAAAGAGGGGGATTATTATTTGTGTTTGTTGTGTTTCCTTGGTCGGTTTCACACAGAGGCAGTTTTCTATGTTTTTATGTTGATAAAAAGTTGTTGATGCTGAACTTCTTTTTTTATGAACTACGATTACTGATGCAGGTTATTTATTGTGTTTGCTGACCCTTATTGAACTTGCTGATGTTGTTTGTTTCATGTGCAGTGAATCAATCAGTCATTATTTATACTTGGTTTGTGATTTGACTTTATATGGATTGATTGAGAACCGAAGTAACTCTCTTGTGCCTCTTGTGCTATTGATTATTAATCGTTTGGTAGTGATGTTGTTTAGATACTCATGGGCAGTATACTAATTAAGGGGGAGTTATTCAGTTTAGTTGTTTTTTACTTAATGCAAAATTTTTTTTGGTTGATGATATTGACTGTGTTTTGCATAAGATTGTGCTTTGTTCATAAGTTTGACAAAGGGGGAGATTGTAAGTATCTTATTTTGTCAACTTATTCATTCAAACTAGTGCACAATCTATTTAGGTTCAGTTTAAAGGTGGTCACAACAGAATCGCAGTGATCACAACATGTCTGACAGATTTTATTTTAATATTCATGCATATCGCACCCGCCTTAATTAAACATAATTATATTTCCAGTTGTGGAAAAATTTTCTGTTGACATTATATATTATGTGAGCTGGAAAAGATTTTATTTAATTATGATTTCAAGAATCCCTTTCCTAAAAGAAGATTATGATTTCAAGAATTCTTTTCTTATAAAGAGATTATAGACTAATGAATCATTTCCAATAAAGGAGTCTAGGATCTCAAGAATCTTTTCAAAACAGGTTTGGTTTCTTGTTTTTCCTTTCAACATCACTCAAGTATAAATAATCCTTTTATTATTGTGACCTTTCTAAAAGGAAGCCATATTATTTACCTCCATTATTCTTTGAATATTTTCTTTGAGGTTGTTTAGTTTTTGTAGGTTTCCGATATGCTTTGGTAGACTTTGAATTACCGTTTTTTATCTCTTGCTTGCATGAGTTGATTTTGGAACGTTGTTCCGTTTTTTATCTCTTGCTTGCATGAGTTGATTTTGGAACGTTGTTTCGTGTTGAGATCTGGACGTGTTTGAGCAGCTGCTACCAAAGTAATTCGTCATTGTTAAATCTTGAGAGGAGCTCAAGTGCAACCTGGTGGTCCCATGGAGGAGAAGCTAGACAATGAAGGTTTGAGTTTCAACCAAAGAGCGAAGATCGAAGTGTTGTCCAAACATGGAGTTTTTACAATTGATACTTATTCTTGCCTTTGTAATTGAACACATAATTATTTCATAGTGGATTAGCTTCTTCTGGACTTGGTCCCATGGATGTAGGCATGTTGCTGAACCATGTAAAATTGAGTTGTGTGCTTTATTTTATGTCTTGGATGGTTTATATATTTAATCATTAGTTTAGCAACTCATCAAGCACAACGTGAACAAATAATCTTAATTCCGCATAAGTTTTAATCAACATGATAAGAGTTTAAAACTTTCACATGCAATAGGCTAAGGAAAAACCCCCAAGAGTCGTTATTCTCTGCCTCACAAATATATATTGCCAAAGGATTAATCCAATTGTTTGTATCCATCGAGACAGCAAAAAGAATAACCCCACGATAGTAACCTTTCAGATGACACCCATTAATCCCTATAAAATGTCTACACCCCTATAGAAATCCATTTTTCTGAGCTGCAAAACTTAGAAAATATCTCTTGAACTTAGGAGTTTATGATACTCGTTCTCTAATCACCCTAAGTTCTGTCATGGAGCCAAGATTAGTAACCTGAAGAATGTGGTTGCACTGAGTGCTTGCAAGTTAAACTACGCAGATAAGAAAACGAAAAGGTTTTTAGTACATAATGATACAGTCAACTTACCAAACTATTGGCAGGATTTAGAGAATTCCCAATCCCTTGGAAAATTACAAGAGCTTGTAATATTAATAAGAATCAGACAAAATACCTTCTCTATCATAAGTACGATAATAGCGCAAACTTTGGGTCAAAAACGAGTACTTGCATTCATCATAAAACATATAAAAATACTACTTGTCTCACAAGAAGACATATACAGAAAAAAAAAATTAAAAAAAGAAAAAGAAAAAGAAAGAAGGACCCAATTGCTATGCTATAGGTTGCAAAACAAACCAAAAACAAAGAATAATGAACATCTAAAATATTTGTACTTATACAGATTCCTAACATAACTCTACATTGACTAAAACAAAAAGACCTTAACAAACGTAAAGATACACNTACAACTATTTGTCATTCCTCTTAAGTTTTTAGCAATAACATATATTTCATTTAAAAAAAATCATTAATAATTTTAGCATATATGTCACTAAAACAAACTCATTAACACATTGGATCGGGTATGAAAGACGATGTTGATAAATTTGTAACTGAACGAAAAACTGAAAAAAAAAAAAAAAAAAACTGTTGAAAATGTGTGACTGTATTTCTCTCTTGCAGAAGACGAAGACCAACTCTTTTATAGTTGGTGAAAAAACAATGAAGAAACGCAGCGTTTTGAACATACAGAATTAAACGAAACCTGCGTTTGATTTTTCTTTCGACTATTACAATAAACCCCCTTTCTTTACACTATTACAAATTCACCTCAATCCAAAAACATATAGGACAATTCTTCTACACTTCATCTAATATTCCCTCTCGAACAGAATTTCTCTTCAAACATTCAGGACAACGTTTCTCCACTTCATCTAATATTCCCTCTTAAACACAACTTCAATTCCATTCTGTATTTTTTTTTTTTTTTTTTTGGTCTGCTACTGCATTCAGTTTTTGCAGTGTTTCTACTTCATTCAGCTTCAACATTATTTTCTCAGCCATTTTCTTCTCTGGCACATGCACACGCTCATTTTCTGCCTTCTGTTACAGCTGCATTTTCTGCAATATCAGTCATAACACATCCAACTGCTGCACTGGTCTCTAAAAAAAAATACCACTAACATATTCATTCTACTATCGAAATAAATCACTTTTGACTTCTGCTAAAGTTTTCAAGATACAATTATTACAGTTTTTGCATGGACATCGAATTCTACTAGCAGAGTCAACGTGATATGTTGCAGCATCCAAGAAATTTTGTACCCCTCGAATGTATGTGGGGCTGAATCTTTGATTGAGTTTCATCCAACTTCTATCCATTCAAATAATCTCAATAAAAATAAATAAATAAATAAGATACGGTGATCATAAATTGTATTATAATCCAGGATCGTATAAATTAAAAATCAAACAACCTAGATCAGCAAGAATAATAAGATAAAGAACTTACTGGTTTCTAGCCCAAAGAACCCGAAATTCAAGATCTAGAGCTGCTTTTTTGGTTTTCTTCAAGGTCANAAACCAAAAAAAAAAAAAAAAAAAAAAAAAAAAAAAAAAAAAAAAAAAAAAAAAAAGGACACGAGGAAAAATCAGCAAAGAAAGACAAAATAGGAAAAATGAAAGAAAAAGCTAAAAAAAGAGATTAGTTACCTGAGAACTCCGAATAAGACTGGACGTTTTTCATAAAAGGATGGTACCAGTTACCACCAACCATCAACTTATGGGACCGCCATCCTCTATCATACTTCCTCTCATTTGACACAAATTTTGCACACCAGTCCGGATCACAAAAATGTGGAGTCAGATTGTAGGTTGGCCAAGCTTTTTTGGTTTTCTCATAAACTGCTTTTTTGGTTTTCTTCAAGGTCACCTTCTTGCTTCTTGCCCTTCTTTTACTCCTTTGCTTCTTTTCTTGATTTCGTTATGAACTCTCCTTTGATTGTCCTAAATTTTTTGTAGCTAATGTTCAGGTTAGAGTTTGGGCAAAAAAGGGAAAAAGGGGAAAAATTGAATTGGGCGAAAAAGGGAAAAAGGCAATGTCTTTATGATCTCTCCTTTGATTCTCCTAATTTTCTTCTTCAACGTTACAAAGAAAAAAGGAAAAATTGAATTGGACGAAAAAGGGAAAAATTGAATTGGGTGAAGTGAGCTGTCTTTGGTCTCTTCTTTTCTTTGTAAATTTGAATTGGGAAAACCAAATCTGAAAGAAGAAAAATAAAGATTCGCCATTGTGAAGAAAAAATGAATTGGGAGCCAGGTGGCAGACGAAAGGCAAGAAGGAAAATAAGCAGGGAGAGGGGACAAACAAACTCTAAAACGCTGTCGTTTCTCTCACACTTTAGCTGAGTTTGTCTTTCTAGATAGCTATAAACCAACTAAATATATATAATTAATAAGGAAATGGAACAAATGAGCAGGTTTGCCCGCGTGGTTAAGGGGAAGACTTGAGAGAAGGTTGGTTCGAATCTTACTGTCCTCATTTTTTTTTAAATGGTTTTTAAACCTTTGGTCCTTTTTTTTTTTTTTTTTTTAATCCGTTTCATTAATATTTAGCAGTTCTACCAATTATCTTTTTATGTTATTTACTCTTAATTTGGAAAAAGAAAGAAAAAACCCACTTTAACATATTATAATATATCATAATCCAATAAAAATACAATGATAATCCATGGTTTAGGCTTCTTATTTAGGCTTACATCTTATCCCAATTCATAATCCTAAAATGATTGTAATGGTATAATATAATGAGTAATATTCCTAACCATAGCTAGCAATACTTAATCCTAATACTACTCCAACTTATAATAATAACTCTAGACTAATAAAACTTGACTAAATTAATTAATATCAGAAAAAACCCTACAACCAGTATTTAACCATGCAGACAGTTGTCTTGTCCTTTTTGGAACACTTTCATTCTTTTAGGTTATCATGTACTAAAATATATATAGTATATGATCATATGAAATTAGAATATTGAGGTAAATTATGTAATTCAAGCTACCCTTGAGGTGAGTGTTTGATACGTGGCTCACTTAATACTCTACTTTATTTAATGTGCTATTTCTAATTTATTGCAATTAGGATTTCAATTGAATAATTGATTTAAACTTCTAATTTTATGGGACGAGTGAGAATATACATACATGTAAATGATGAATATATATTAGCTTGAAATTATAACCAAAAAAATCAATTATAATATTTATAGTTATTTCAAATAATAATATATATTTTATATATTAAAGATAGACAATTTTGTTATTTTTATAAGCATAAGTAATTGAGTAATTAAACAGATATAAAAACCTGAAAAAAGCTTAATTGAAAAGTTTGTGTTGTTAAATCAATCCAATACAATAAGCACATATAAACTAAGTGGAAAAAAAAAAATCTATAATGCAAACGTGAAAAGAGAATATACAATCGTAACAAAATAAAATTATTTTATTTGCTATATATGCATTGAATTTTGTTCTTAGCCCAACACTAAGTAGTTATTATTAAAAAATGAATAACAAGCTCAGCTAATTTTATTAATTCATATTTACTTATTCAAATAATTTAATCATGAGTTTGATTAAGTTAATGAACATTTTATATTTTAATCAAGAGAATTATATTTTCTTTTACTTTGAGGGGACCATGTAAAAATCTATAAAAATTATGAAGAGCCAAATAATATAATTTGTATTAGATATGGTGTACACTTTTCTTAGTCTTGTCGGATTGTTTGCATACAACGACTCATTCCGGGGTCGAGCGGCGGTCCCTCACTCACCTCCTAAACGTATATATCAATTAATGTTATCAAAAAAATTGTCATTAATTTTAACATATATTATACTTTTTATCAAGATTTTTGATTACATCAAAGTATTTAATTTACTATAACAAATAAACACAGTTCTCATTACTGTTACCAAAAAAATTGTCATTAATTTTAAGATATATTTTTAAGATATACAATCAAGGCAATCTATTAAAATAGAAGGTATAATATTATATTTTATACTCTTTTTTTTTTAAATGAGTTGATGTTACATCAGAAGACATTATAGTTATTACTTGAGATGATAATTTTAGTATAAGTTATAAAACGTAATATCATAAAGATTTAAATTATTTCCAAAAATTATAACAAGAAAAATGAATATTTCAAGTATATTTTTGTATGTGCAAAAAGTCTTACCCTGTTTTTATTAAAAAAATTAAATTAAAGTATATACATGGTAACAGTTGTTATAGGTGGATAATGGAAACTTTATATAAAAAATATCAATATTCATCTCTTTTCAATGTAATAAATGAATTTATTTTGGACAAGGATGACATTATCGTAGTAGTAAGAAAGAAATAGGGGTGAAATGAAAATAGAAATAAAAATGATATAAAGAAGAAGAAGACAAATACGGTTTATTAAAGCTTGAGTAGAATTAGAAAGTGAAAATTTTGGAGGCAATAGGAGGCGGCAATTTTGTGTTTTTAATTCCCTCTTGAATATATAAAAATTAAAGCTTGAGTAGAATTAGAAAGTAAAAATTTTGGAGGCAATAGGAGGCGGCAATTTTGTTTTTTAATTCCCTCTTGAATATAAAAAAATTAAAGCTTTAAACTATTTTTAAATATTTTTCCTGTTTTAAACATTTTTTCTATTTTAATTCAATTGTATATATACAATTAAAATTCTAAACAATATTTAAGTATCCTTCCTATTTTAAATATCTTTCTTAAGTCAATTATATATATACAATTAGAAATTGAATTCTATTCTTAAGTATATTTCCTATTTTAAATATATTTCCTAATTACCTCTTTATTAACCCTTCGTCTTCTTGTTTTTTTTTTTTTTATTTCACCATTGTCCTATAAAAACTCTCAACTATCAACTCACTTTTTTTTTCCTCTCTCTCTCTCTCTCTCTTTCTCTGGTCTTTATAGAACTTATAAATTTGAGAACCAACTACTCCTTTTGGCTTTTACTAGGAACGCCCCCAACATCATTCGCAGTGAAACTTCTCTGTAAGTCCCTATTTGCTCCACTTTTATCATTTCTATTAATGCAAATATTGCTTTTTTGTTTTTGTTTTATCATCTTTTCTCACCTCATCTTCAATCTCTCTTATTTTATTCTTTGATTAGCAATGTCGTTTCTCTCTGATCGGGTATATTAATTTATGTGAATTTTAAAATTAAATCAATAATTTTTAATTAATTTTATAAAATATAGGAGCAAATGCAACTCCACGATCCCCCCTGATAGAGGTCGATCATTCATCTACACCAAATGACTTGGCAACAACTAACAATGAAGGTATACTTTTTATTTATATTTATTTTTCAATATATAAATCATCATTTGTAATTTATTAATTTTTGTTTAATAAATTTCTTTAATTTATGATTTATTAATCATTACAGCTTCTACAACGATGAAAAGAGGTCGAGGTGTGGCTAGAGGATTTGAAGTTAAGAAAATTATGTTTTAATTAAAAGCCTTTCTAGTGATTAATGTAATATTATATAGAGGTTATTGTTATTTTTTTTCTCCTTCTCTCTTTATATATATTCCTATGACCTTTTTTTTTTTTTTTTGCAGAATGAAAAAATGATCAAGAATGCACCAGCAACACATGGATGCTTTCATATTTATATCAATAAAATAGCTGTAGTAGACTGTCTTTTAACTTTTATGTGTTAAACATATTAAAATTATAATGTTGTTGACTTTATATATTTTAATAAATTTTTCCTTGATATAATTTCATCTAAAGTTAAAAGTGATTTATGGATTCATAGTTTTGATAATGATAATAGCTGTACGTTCCATTGTGGGAAAAAAAAGGTAATTATTTATAATTTTATTTATTAAATGTGAAATGTACATATAAAATTGTCAGACCAAATTGATATAAAATAACTTTTGTTACTCTTTTAAATTATTGACAATATATTTTTGCCACTTTTAATATTAACAAAAAAATTATATAATGTCTCAAAATTTAATGACTTAAATTTTTGTCACTACATTTTTCATGTTTTTGACAAAAATATTTTTGTCGCTATTAACAAAATTTGATAAATATAATTTATCACGATTTTAATTTCCCCATAATTTCTTTTTTTCACTTGAATATTCTTTTCACGAAAAAGATTCGTCATATTTTAGAAGCACAGACATGAATATTTTTATCATTATTGATATGTCAAAAAACATTTGTCACGCTTATACTATTTTGACAATAAAAAACCTGTCATGTAAAAATATTTGTATCAAAAATTATTTGTCATACTATTAAATTTTTTACAATATTATTTATGTCACTATACAATTTTTTACAAATAATATTGTCATATAAACAAACATGTGACGAAATAAATGTTGTCACAATAAAGTCAATAACAAATAAATTTCTGTCACTATTAAAATTATGACCAAATAATTTAGTCATCATTCACAATTTTGACAAAATCAATTTTGTCATAATATATGATTTTTTCACCATAAAACTTATCATTTGGTCTTTAAATGTAAATCAATTGTGACAAAATATTATTTGTAGTGATAAAAATTGCTTTATATTGTTACAAATAATTTATCATAATAAACTAGTTTAAAGTGACAAATTATTATTGTCACAATAAATAATTAGGCTATGGTGACCAAACGCTCTTTCATCATCATACACTTAAGAGTACGAGCTTAATGTGACCAACCTGGTGACCAATATAATTCCTCACATTAAAAAAATGGTCACAATTTTGATATTTATAGTGACAAATTATTTTGTTGTGAGAAGCCTAAATTCTTGTAGTGTCTAAGGCATTCATTTCCTCTATCATTGCATTACGCCAACGAGGATGAGAAAGGGCTTCATGAACAATTTTAGGGATAGTAATAGAATAAAGGGAAGCAATAAAGGAGCATGATGATTGTGACAAATGATCATAAGAAACATAAGAAGAAACAAGATAAGTACACTGTCGTTTACCTTTTCGCAATGCAATAGGAAGATCATCACTTGAAATTGGATCGGATGACGAAGAAGTTGGTGCCGGACATGAAACAAGAAGAGGTGGACGATAAGAGTGGACTTTTATAGGAGCAGGATCAGAGATAGGAGCCGATGTAGGAAGTGTAAGAATAGTGATAGGGTCAGAGACAAGAGCCGGTTCAAATATTGGTGCAGGGGAAGCAAATGTATAAACTAACAAATCATCGTTATCATCATCCTTCTGACGATCTGCAGGAGAAGAGGGAAAGTATGGTGTTTCTTCTAGAAAGGTAACATCAATGGAAACAAGATACTTATTAATACTTGGACAATAACACCAATATCCTTTCTGAAGTCGAGAATAACTAAGAAAGACACATTTTAATAACTTGGGATCTAATTTAGTGACTGATGGTCAAACATCCCGAACAAAGCAAGTGCTACCAAATACCCTAGGTTCAAGAGGAAATAATGCTTTGTTAGGAAAAAGAATATTGTACGAGGTCTCACCATGAAGGACAGAAGACGGCATGCAGTTAATCAAAAAACAGGTGGTGGAAACTGCATCAGCCCATAATGATTTAGGAACATTCATTTGGAATAATAAGGCTCTGGTAGTTTCAAGAAGATGTCTGTTTTTTCGTTCTGCTATTCCGTTTTGAGATGGAGTATCAACACATGAAGTTTGATGAAGAATGCCATTCTAAGTCATGTAATTTTGAAAAGAACTGACAGATATTCTTTTGCATTATCACTACACAATGTATGAACAGAAACATTGAATTGATTTTAATCTCAGTACAAAAAGCACAGAAATAAGAAAACAAATCAGAACGATTTTTCATTAAGAATAACCAAGTCATACAAGAATAATCGTCCATAAATGTAACAAAATATCTAAAACCAGTTTTAGACAGAATTAGACAGGGACCCCAAACATCAAAATGAACTAACTCAAAGGGAGAATTAGCTCTTTTATTGACTCTAGGACTAGAACTGACATGATGGTGTTTAGCAAACTGACATGACTCACACTCTAATGTAGAAACTTTATTAAAATGAGGACACAATCTCTTCAATGAAGGAAGAGATGGATGGCCCAAACAACAATGTGCTGGAAACAAGGATGCAATGCTAAAACAAGCGACAGGTGTAGATTTTGGTCTATCGAGAATGTATAAACCTCCATATTCATGTCCTTTACCAATAATCTTCTTCGTCGTAAGATCCTGAAACAAGCAATAATCAGGAAAGAATAAAACACAACAGTTAAGAGCATGAGTAAGTTGGCTAATAGAAATCAAATTAAAAGAAAAATCTGGTAAATGTAAGACATTTGACAAGGGAAGCTGTGGAGTAGGGGTAACTGTGCCAGACCCAAGAACGTAGGATAGTGATCCATCTGCTAAAGTCACATTCGAAAGGGTTTTTGATTGATAAGTAGCAAAGAGACTGGGATTACCTGACATGTGATCTGTTACACCAGAGTCAATGACGAATTTGGAGGATTAGGAAAGGAGACGTGTATTTGGCTTACTTGAGTCAGCCATAGCCGTGACAAGAGTAGGTGAAGCCTTTAATGATTCCTGGTACAATGAAAACTTGGCAAATTCATCTGTAGAGATAAGAACTGACTGATCCGAAGTATCATTGGTGGATGCAACATGGGCAAAGGGATTTCTTTTATTTCTGTTCTGAAGCTTTCTACAATCACGTTTCATGTGTCCTGGCTTATGGCAATAGTGGCACACAATTCCTCCCATATTACTATTTGACCCTCCTCCTTTATTGCCACTTCCAAATTGTGATCGCCCAGATTCATAGTCATTCTTTTGACTGACGAGAGCACTACTAAACTGAACCGGTGGGGTACCTTCTATGCGAAGTCCCCTACTAAAAACATCATGCAACGAAGAGATCTCTGGACTGGCTTGAACCTAAGACTTAGCAGTCTCAAATTCAGAAGGAAGACTTGCAAGAAAACTGATGACTGCCATTTGCTCCCGCTGTTTTTGTTGAACTTTGACATCAGCACTGAAGGGTAGCAACATGTTCAACACTTCATAAATCTTCTTAAACTCCATAAAATAAGCTATAAGAGACTTATCTTGTTTCTCTGCACGATAGAATGCCTTACACACTTCATAAATATGAGAAACATTCCCTTTTCTAGAATACAAAAACTCTAAATAATTCATTAGTTCTTTTAATAAACTCACAATGATTGATTAGGCCAAGTACCTCATCGTCAATAGAGTTCTGTATTTCTAGAATCAACCGAGCATCATCCTGGAGCCATGTCTTTTTCGAATCATCCTCAAGTGGATCATCAGTCATATGATCATCTTTATCAATACTCCGCAAATACAGTATAATAGTTTTACGCCTATCACGATAATTAGTTATACCAATGAGCTTATGTTCTGTAATTTTTGACATCGTCGATATCATTTCCATCACTGGCTTTGTATCATATATGTCTTAAACAGATGATAATCCCAATGCACACCAACAAACGGTTAAAAACAAAGCAAACTAACCAAATTTTAGTGACACCAAATCAATCAACAGCCACCACCAACCAGAGGCCATAGCACAGCAAAAAATCCAATAACCAACCGAAAACAAAGTGCCGAAAGATCACAACTAAATCTTGAGAAATATCCAAACAAAGAACAGTAGTGAACCAGTAAGATATTACCCAATCCAGAACGAAAATGTGCTGTACAAGTACCGGTGAAGCAGACGAAGAGAATCGGAGGAGAAGTCAGCTCTGCACGCGCTCTCACGCGCCGGCGCTTGATACTGTTCACCGGAGTTTTGGGTGGCATGTGGAGCTCACGCGCGGTGATTCTAATGGTCGAAAATCAGGGTTTTGTCGATCGGCGACTTCTGAATGTCCCTAGGGTAGCGGTGTTGAACAAATCTCAACCTAAACAGGTGTTCCCAATTTGAAACCCAAACCCTAATTATATTTTAAGGCTCTAATACCATGTAAACAAACGTAATGAATATTCACACTTCTCATTAATAGCTCTAAAGGATACATATTTATATACACTTGTAGTGTTCTAAACTAGGTAGATGATCAATCTAAATTAGTATAGAAGTGATCCCTATAATCAAGGATTTTAATGTGATCCCTATAATCTAGGAAGTCATATACATCTGTAACAGTCATCATAAAGTGATTCATTTTTTTTTTTTTTTTTTTTTTTTTTGTTATTGTAAATGCATTAAGAGGTCACCAATTTTGGAAAATAAAGACAAAAAGGTTATGTACTATATAAAAAGTGAAGGTAAAGTTTATTTTAAATCTTTTATTATTTAACCTGTTATTTTTTTATTTGTTTTCTTTTTCATCTTCATTACTTCGTCTAAGGTACCAACCTTTTTTTTTTTATAAGTGAGCTTTCATTAGAGAGGAGAAAAAAACTGTACAAAAGACCTATATAAAACACCAAATTCTTGTCTTGAGTAATCTATGACATTTTATTTTTTTTTTTTTTTTTTTTTTTTTTTTTTTTTTTTTTTGTTTGTTTTTTTTTGGTTTTAGGGAAATAAAACAAAATCTTGAAGACCGAGGTTAAAGATCTATTATATCATTACATCTATATTATTTATATGTGATATTTTTATCTTGGTGTTAAGTAATTTTATTTTTTTGTTTTGTCATCACAGAGGGATTCATTTTTTCCAATTGTAAATGCATGAAGAAATCACCAATTTTGGGAAGTCAAGGCAAAAATGGCACTATAAAGGTGGAAAGTCTATTTTCATATGACTTTTGAAGAGTTTAAAGCAACAGGTTTATCAATTGTTTTTATTTTAATTATTTATAATGATTTTAACTTGTTTGGTTATGTTTATCCTTTATCGTGTGCATTATTATGCAAGGCACCAAACTTTTATTGTCTCAAAAGTGAATTCTTTTAATTACTTTTGCAGGAGATTATACTACGGTGTCAGGAAAAAAATGTCAAGTTTTATATTCTTATAATTATTGTTGTTTGTTTTGGCTATTGTTGCTGTTAATTTGGTTGGTATTGTTGTTTTCCTTTTGTTTGTTGTTGTTCTTCTCGTTTCAATTGTTTCTTGTTATTGTTGTCGTTGCTGTTTATTTGATTGTGGTGTTGTTGCTCTTCTTGTTTCTACTATTGTTATTTGTGTTGTTGTTGTCATTATTGTTTGATTATTAGTGTTGTTGCTCTTCTTCATTATGCTCCTATTGTTGTTGTTGTTCTCTTCTTCTTCTTCTTTCTTCTTCTTCTTCTTGTTTATTGTTTTTCTTCGATCATTGGTTTTATCCTATTGTTTTGTTGATGTTGTTGTTTATTGATTGTTAAAGTTGTTGTTCTTCTCTTTCAATAGTTGTTTATTTAGTGGTGGTTGTTTTTCTTGTTTATGAAGAGGTCACCAACTAGGAAGTCAGTACAAAAAGTCAAGTGTTATATTCTTATAATTATTATTGTTTGTTCTAGCTATGTTGTTGTTTATTTTGTTGTATTGTTCTCTTTCTCCTTCTGTTTGTTGTTGTTCTTCTCGTTTCTAGTGTTTGCTTCTTCTTCTGTGGTGTTGTTGTTGTTGGTTCTATTTATTGATTATTGGTGTTGTTGCTTTTCTGTTTCTGTGTTGTTTATTTGGTTGTTGTTATTATTTGTTTGATTATTGTTTGTCGCTCTTCTTCATTCTGCTACTTTGTTGTTCTTCTTCTTCTTGTTTATTGTTTCTTCGATCGTTGTTTTTTATCCTATTGTTCTTTTGATGTTGTTGCTGATTGATTGTTAGAGTTGTTGGTCTTTTTGTTTCAATAGTTGTTTATTTAGTGGTGATGTTTTTCCTGTTTAATGTTTCTTATGTTGTTGTTTGTTGTTGTTGAGTTGTTGCTCTTCTGTTTCGTTGTTGTGGTATTTTGCTGTTTTTCTCTTTTTTGTTGTTGTTAGTATCCACTGTCAAAATTCATGTGCCATCATTACATTAATATCATCATCAACTTGACCAGTTTTGTATGAGTAATCTCATAAGAACCACCTTAGGTTGATATTTTGATTTTGATGACATAACTCGTTTTGTTTTTTATTTGAGTATTATTATTTTTCTAACTGAAAGGGAGAGGTAGCGAGTTTCGCTTTGAGTAATCTAAGAACAAATATGTTCTGCGTGTAAGGTTTGAAGTGGTGAAGATATAGGTTTCGTATATTCTTGAAATCTTTTATTATTTAAACTGTTATTTTTTTATTTTTATCATCTTCATTACCTACTCCAGCACCAAATTCACACCTTCAGAAATCTGACATTATTTTTTGTTGAATTTGATTTTGTAGGGTAACTTAAGAGTGGTTAGGGGTCTAATATATTCTTGACGTCTATTATTTTTATAATGTTGTTATTTTTATCTTGGTGCTATAAGCATATAATTTTTCTTTTTTTGTCGTCACAAAGGGATTCATTTTTGCAACATTAAATACATGAGAGGTCACCAACTGGGAAGTTAATACAAAAAGGTTAAGTATTATAAAAAAGGTGAGGGTAGGTTTAGTATTCTTGAATCTTTTATTAGTTAACAGTTATTTTTATTTGTTTTGTTAACTCTTGATTGCTTGTTCTAAGGCACAAAATGCACCTTGAGTAATTGACATAATTTTTTTGGATTTGTTTTTGTGGTAACATTTAAGAGAGGTTAGAGATCTAAAATATTATGACATAATTATTATTTATAATGTTGATATTTTGTCTTGGGTTATAAGGATCTAATTTATTATTATTTTTTTTTTTCTCATCACAAAGGGATTCATTTTTTTCAATTGTAAATGCATGAAGAGATCACTAATTTTGGGTAGTCAAGACTAAAAGGTATAACTATATAAAAGGTGAAGGTAAGATTTATTATATTCTTGAAATTTTAATAATTTTATTATTTTTTTTTTGTTATTATCTTGATTACTTGCTCTGAGGCACCAATTCACACCTTGAGTACTCTATTACATTGTTGTTTTTTTTTTTTTTTTTTTTTTTTGTAAGATAATGTTTGAAGAAGGTTAGAAGTATAAAATATTCATGACATCTATTTATTTCTAAGTTGATATTTTTATCTTAGTGTATAAGCATTTAATTTTTTTTTTTTTGTTTTTTTTTGTTTTTTTTGTCATTTGAAATGGATTCTTTTTTGCAATAGTAAATGCATGAAGAAGTCACCACTTTCGGTAAGACAAGACAAAAAGGTTAAATACAATATAAAAGATGAAGGTAAGGTTTAGCTTATTCTTGAAATATTTTATTATTTAAACTGTTATTTTATTATTTGTTTTTGTTATCATCTTGATTATTTGCTCTAAGGCACCAAATTCACGCCTTAAGTAATCTATGACATTGTTTTTTTTCTTTTTGCAGGATAACGTTTGAAGAGAGATCAGATGTCTAATATATTAATTACATTTATGTTGTTTATAATGTTTATATTTTTTTCTTGGTGTTATGAACAACTAATATTTTTTTTAATATCATTTTTTGCAACAGTAAATGCATGAAAAAGTCACCAATTTTGAGAAGTCGAGACAAAAAGGTTAAGTACTATATAAATAGTGAAGGTAAAGTTTAGTATATTCCTGAAATTTTTTATTTTGTAAACTGTTATTTTTTTATTTGCTTTTATTATGATCAAGATTACTTGCTCTAAGGCAACAAATGCACGCCTTGAGTAATCTATAACATTGGGTATTTTTTTTTTTTTTTTTTTTTTTTTTTTTGGGTAGGGCAACATTTAAATAGAGGTCAGAGCTATAATATATTCATGGCATTTTTTTTTTTTTAATATTTATATTTTTATCTTGGTGTTATAAGCATCTATATATATTGGTCATCGTAAAGTGATTCATTTTTTGCAATAGTGAATACATGAAGAGGTCACCAATTTTGGGAAATCAAGACAAAAAGGTTAAGTACTATATAAAAGGTGAAAGTAAGGTTTACTATATTTTTTAAATTGTTATTTTATTATTTGTTTTTTTTTTTTTTTTTTATCATCTTCATTACTTGCTCTAAGGCACCAAACTTTTTTTGTATAAATAAGCTTCATTAGAGAGGAGAAAAGGAATGTACAAAAGACCTATATAAGACATGAAATTCATGTCTTGAGTAATCTATGACATTTTTTTTTCTTTTTTTTTTGTAAGGTAACATTTTAAGAGAGGTCAAAGGTTTGTTATGTTTATACATCTATATTATTTATAATGTTGATATTTTTATCTTGGTGTAATAAGCANTATGAGCAAAACAATCTCTCTTTATCTTGCTCATATTAACTTGAACAAAAGTTATATATATTTGGTAATAAAGCCATTTTAATTTTTAATATTTCAAAAACTAATTATATTAGATTCCAATGTATAGTTATTGATATTGATAAGATGTCTTTGAGTACTATAGTCTATCAATAATATGCAAAGCAGAACCAGAAATTTTGGTCAGTGGTGTCGACATTAAACTATTAAAAAAAAAAAAAAAACCATGGAGAAAAATACTTTTTATAATATTTAAGATAGAATCTTACATGCAGTTAAAGCCTATTTAATATAAAATTCAAATACAATTCTTCGTTATTGAAAACATGATATTAAACAAATCTTATGAAAATGCATTTGATAAAAATGAGTCATTTTCGAATACATTCTAAAAAACTAGTGTAAAACGATTAAAAGTCGTTTTCACAGTTTTACGTAGTTATTAATCTAAAAACGGTTTTTAAATATTATGTCAAACCAATTTTCAAATATTAAAAATATTAAGATTATAACTTAAAACTTGAATCGTATTTTAGTTTTTTTAAAATTATTTTTAAATCACAAATCAAATAATATATATAACTATTTGTATGAAATGAAGACATATAAAAAAAATTTATTTAATATGATTTCAAGTTTAAAAAAAAAAAAAAAGAGAGAGAAAAAAAAGTGGATCATATTGATCATGAAGGCTCTAAAATAAGCAAATTTATTTAAAACGCACTGTTGAACAACGTTCACAAGACAATTTACAATTTTAAAAACTCTCAATAATTTTAACATTAAATAATGAATATGACACATGTGAAGATAATAATTGATATCAAAATTTATCACATGTTATTTTTAATTTTTTTATCAAAAAGTGTCCGAACCACTAAAAACCCTTTACGAATATATTATGTAAATACTTAGATATCTGTTGATAAGAATTTGTATCTCATATAAATAATAATCACTATGTTTGGCTTACTATTTTTATCCAGATTCTGGATCTTATTCTCCAAATAATGTTTGACACGTTATTCCAAGAATATTACCCTATTTTTTTAATTACTTTTAAACCCCATAAAGTTATTAATTTCATCAAATACACCCTAAAAAAGAAAGTTTAAAAATTATCAAAAATACCCCCCGCAACCCATACTCGCCAGATTCCGGCAACCACCGTCGGTGGTAGCCGAAATCTATACAACGGCCAAATCTTGGCCATCGTTGACCGAAAACGACGGCCATATCTTTGGCCGTCTCTGACGGCCAAAGATGGCCGTCGTTTTGGCCTTTTTCGGCCGTCGACGGCCACGGCAGGCCGCAG
This sequence comes from Pistacia vera, assembly GCF_008641045.1. Taxonomy (NCBI): domain Eukaryota; kingdom Viridiplantae; phylum Streptophyta; class Magnoliopsida; order Sapindales; family Anacardiaceae; genus Pistacia; species Pistacia vera. Next base: position 1,498,714 of record NW_022195866.1, on the reverse strand, counting down.
ATCTAGCCTTTTCCGGCCAGATCTGTGGTGGATCTGGCCGGAAAAGGCCATAACGACTCGTTACGACACAGATCCGACCGGTCTGTGTCGTAACTCGATTTTCCGGCCAGATTCCGATGGTGGTGGCCAGAATCTGGCACTGCAGGTGGTGGGGGTATTTTTGTTAATTTACATGTTGGGATATTTATGAAATTAGCAAACTTAGGGGGTTTTTCTATAAATTTTTAAATTTTACCTCGTAATACTCCCATATTCAATTATCCAATACTATCCCCAAAATCCTACCCAAAATAATAAACCAAACGCACACAATAATATTATTATTATTATAATTATAACATTAAATAATGAATATGAAAAATATAAAGATAATAATTGTTGTTGAAATTCATCACATGTTATATTTATAAAAAAGATAATATTAAAGTGTTAGTTGGCATAAAAATATACAAATGTTGTGAAGGAATTAATATAGTTGGATTTTTTAATTAGGAGCATAAAGGTCAATTTACAATTTTAAAATCTCTTAGTACTTTTAACCTTAAAATAATGAATATGAAACTGATGTCGTAATTCATCACATGTTATTTTTATAAAAAAAAAAGATAATATTAAAGTGTTCGTTGGCATAAAAATATACAAATGTTGTCAAGAATTAATATAGTTGGTTTTTATAATTAGGAGCATAAAGGTCAATTTACAATTTTAAAATCTCTCAGTACTTTTAACCTTAAATAATGAATATGAAACATGTGAAGATAATACTTTATGTCGTAATTCATCACATGTTATTNTGATTATTAGTGTTGTTGCTCTTCTTGTTTCTGTTGTTGTTTATTTGGTTGTTGTTGTTATTATTTGTTTGATTATTAGTGTTGTTGCTCTTCTTCATTCTGCTACTATTGTTGTTGTTATTCTTCTTCTTCTTATTTATTGTTTCTTCGATCATTGTTTTTTATCCCATTGTTCTGTTGATGTTGTTGTTTATTTGATTGTTAGAGTTGTTGTTCTTCTTGTTTCAATAATTGTTGTTTATTTAGTGGTGGTTGTTTTTCTTGTTTACTGTTTCTTCTGCTGTTATGTAATTAATTGTTAGTGTTGTTGCTCTTCTTGTTTCCATTGTTGTGGTATTTTGCTGTTTGTTATGTTTTAGTTGTTGTTTAGTATCCAACTGTCAAAATTCATATGCCATCATTACATTAATATCATCATTCATGCTTGACCAGTTGTTGAGTAATCTCATAAGAACGACCTTAGATTGATGTTTTGATTTTGGATGACATAATTCTTTTTGTTTGTTTTATTTGAGTATTATTATTTTTCTAACTTGAAAGGGAAAGGTATCGAGTTTACGCTTTAAGTAATCTATGACAAAATATGTTCTTTGTATAAGGTTTGAAGTGGTGAAGATAAAAAGTTTAGTATATTCTTGAAATCTTTTATTAGTTAAACTGTTATTTTTTTATTTTTTTATCATCTTCATCACCTGCTTCAAGGCACCAAATTCACACCTTGAGAAATCTATGACATTATTTTTTGTTGGATTTGTTTTTGTAGGGTAACGTTTGAAGAGAGGTCAGAGATCTAATATATTCATGACGTCTATTATTTTTATAATGTTGTTATTTTTATCTTGGTGCTATAAGCATATAATTTTTCTTTTTTTGTTGTCACAAAGGGATTCATTTTTTGCAACAATAAATACATGAAGTGGTCACCAATATTGGGAAGTTAATACAAAAAAGTTAAGTATTATATAAAAGGTGAAGGTAAGGTTTAGTGTATTCTTGAAATCTTTTATTATTTAAACAGTTATTTTATTATTTGATTTTGTTATACTCTTGATTGCTTGTTCTAAGGCACAAAATTTGCACTTAGAGTAATTGACATTATTTTTTTTGGATTTGTTTTTGTAGGGTAACCTTTAAAGAGAGGTTAGAGATCTAAGGGTGTGTTTGGTTTATTATTTTGGAAATAATATTGGGTAGTTGAATAGGAGAGTATTACGAGGCAAAATTTAAAAATTTATAAAAAAAAAAAATCCCTAGGTTTGCTAATTTAATTAAACACCCCAATATATAAAATGACAAAAACACCCTCACCACCCGCAGTGCCAGATTCCGGCCACCACCGCCTGAATCTGGCCAAAAAATTGTGTTACAACACAGACCGGTCGGATCTGTGTCGTAACGCATCGATAGGGCATTTTTCTAGCCATATCCACCACGGATCTGGCCGAAAAAGGCCAATTCTACGACCAAATGTGGCTGTCGATGGCCACAAAGGTCCATCTTTGGCATCAGCAACGGCCAAAGATATTATCGTCGTTGACCATCAACGACGGTCATTTCTTTGGCTATCGTTGAAGGCCAGATCGGTGAATAACCGGCCAGTTCCGGTCGTGGTGTAAGCCGTTGTGACACATTCCAGCTACTACTGATGGTGGTTGCCGGAATCTGGCAAGTATGGGTGGGTGGGGGTGTTTTTACTATTTTTTAAACTTTTTTCTAGGGGTATTTAGTGAAATTAATAAACTTAAGGGGTTTAAAAGTAATTAAAAAATATATTAATATTTCTGGAATAATATGCCAAACAATATTTGGAGAATATGGATAGAAATATTGAATCAAACGCACCCTAAAATATTCATGACATCTATATTATTTAAAATATTATATTTTTATCTTTGTGTTCTAAGCATCTAATTTTATTTTTTTTGTCATTACAAAGGGATTCATTTTTTGCAATAGTAAATGTATGAAGAGGTCACTAATTTGGGGAAGTTAAGACTATAAGTTTATATACTATATAAAATGTGAAGGTAAGGTTTATTATATTCTTAAAATTTTTAATAATTTTGTTATTTGTTTTTGTTATTATCTTGATTACTTGTGCTAAAGCACCAAATTTACACCTTGTGTAATCTATTACATTGTTTTTTTTAAAAGAGAAGTATAAAATATTCGTGACATCCATATTATTTCTAATGTTGATAATTTTCCTAACTATGTGCCCTTCAGTCTTCAATAGCATTAAAATTCCTAAACTTGCAGGCCTAATTTTATATTTGGAGCAAGATTAAAGTTGATTAGGGTTCATGTGCTTTTTAAGAATATTAAATCCTGTAAATTATCAATCTTGAGAGTTCTGATTGGTAAGAGGTAGATTACTCAAGATTCAAGAGTGTTGTTGTTCAGATGTAACAAGAACAAAAATAACTATCTTAAGTAAAAATGTGGGTAGGGAAAATACACATCAAAGTGTCGATATCATGACAGTAATACTAAAAATATATATGTCGTGCATGACTGCAAATGATTAACCGATAANATTACTCTAGATTTACTAGAGTATACTTATTGAGAAGTAAAGATGAAGCAATTAAAATGTTCTTAACTTATAAAAATGAAGTTGAAAATCAACTCAATAAGAAAATTACAAGGTTAAGAATAGATAGAGGAGGTGAATATAAGTCAAATGACTTTGATTCTTTTTGTAGAGATCATGATATTATACATGAGACAACACCTTCTTATTCTCCACAGTCTAATAGAGTTGGTGAGAGGAAAAACAGAACTTTAAAAGAAATGGTGAATGCTATGTTGATTAGTTCTGGAGCACCTTTTAATTTGTGGGGGGAACCGATGCTTTCAGCTTGTTACATACAAAACAGAATTCCTTTTAAGAAAACAGGCAAAACACCATATGAACTCTGGAAAGGTCATGTACCTAACCTAAAATATTTTAAAGTGTGGGGGTGTTTTGCTAAAGTCCTAATTCTTGAACCTAAAAGAAAAAGGTTAAGACCCAGGACTGTTGATTGTATGTTTGTAGGTTATGCTCAGAACAGTGCTGCTTATAGATTCATGGTAATAAAGCAAGAGGTTGGTTTGTATGATGCAAACACAATCATTGAATCTAAAAACGCAAATTTTTTTGAGAATGTTTTTCCTAAGAAAATCAATTGTGAAAAGACTTTACCTCAAAATAAAACTTTTGAGAGTTCTCCTCAAAATGAAACTCTTCGGAATTCTTCTGAAAATTCAGAGTTAGAAATAAGNGTCTATGGTAACTAGGATAGATATCTCATATCTGAAAACTGTTAGGTCATGATGTTAATCCTCGCACTAATTTTCTTGGTCATAAGAAGTAAAGTTTAGGTTATCAAATTCAATGGTTAGTTTTATAAGTGACTTTCTAAGTTGAGGATATTCAACTCTTGGGTTTGCTTATTTAACATTACCAACTTTAGCTTAAAGATATTAAAGTTACATAATAAGCTTTTCTCAATTTCGTATTATCACTAATATAATAGCTAGTTAATTTGATAATATTATGTATTTATTGGCATTACGTGATAAATGAGATAATTATCACAAATCATTATATTACACGTTATACAGTATAAGAGAAATCTTGTAGATAGTCATAGAGAAAAATATTTATGTTTTTTATTGGACAAAAATAACCATAAAATAGTTTGAGTAACTATATTACCCTTAATAAAAAATGTTAAGAACAAAAGTAACCAAGATATATTTTCCTCTTTTGTAAATGTTAAATTGAAACATGGTCTAACAAGTTTTTAATTAGTTTATTCAACATCAAATTATATGGTTTAATGTGGTTTAGCATAGTTTAGCATTTTATAAATTTAAGATATTGAATATAATAAAGATCAAATACTTGATATTTTTCACTTAGAGAAATGAAATCAATTAATATGATTTTTTGGTTATTTTTATATGTAATTTGTCTTCGTAAGGTTTTTTTGTTCACTTATGAAGTTATGTATGCATATTATTTACTTATTTGCACATTAAGTTGTTTAAAGCACAATTATGTCTGTAGTTTACATATGTAGTAACATATTGTATAAATGTGTACACATTTCCTTTGTTTGAACATATTGCAAACATGTGCGCACATTTTACTCTGTTGTGTAAACATTTTTCTAATCAGATCTCTTAGTACAAGTGTCATGTTTTCATAATTTTTTAAGATATTTTCCAATTATGAAAACTGTGTGAAAGGTCTATTTACATGTGTCTGATTTTTCAGAAGTGGTCTAGAAAAGTTGTTTATGCTTTTTCAAAAGTAGCTCAACAAAGTTGTTGAGATATTTCCTAAAAGAGTAATGCTACACTTATAAAGAAATTTTACAAAGATCTCCACACAAAGTGATGTGGCAAAAAATGAATGGAAGAGTGAATTTAATGAGTTTGACTTTTTACTTCTCTCATTTTCCAATTATGAAATCTGTGTGAAAGGTCTATTTACATGTGTCTGATTTTTCAGAAGTGGTCTAGGAAAATTGTTTATGCTTTTTCAAAAGTAGCTCAACAAAGTTGTTGAGATATTTCCTAAAAGAGTAATGCTACACTTATAAAGAAATTTTACAAAGATCTCCACACAAAGTGATGTGGCAAAAAATGAATGGAAGAGTGAATTTAATGAGTTTGACTTTTTACTTCTCTCATTTTCCAATTATGAAATCTGTGTGAAAGGTCTATTTACATGTGTCTGATTTTTCAGAAGTGGTCTAGGAAAATTGTTTATGCTTTTTCAAAAGTAGCTCAACAAAGTTGTTGAGATATTTCCTAAAAGAGAAATGCTACACTTATAAAGAAATTTTACAAAGATCTCCACACAAAGTGATGTGGCAAAAAATGAATGGAAGAGTGAATTTAATGAGTTTGACTTTTTACTTCTCTCTTCTTCTTTATTTTTACCACCTCACTTTGTATGTAAATCTATGTAAGATTTCTTGTAAAATATATATATTGTTCCTAAAATAGTCCAACAAGTATCAACCTTTGTCGGCTAAGTGTGCTAGAAGCTGTTGAGCAAGGATTACATAATATCTTTCTTATTCCCTGCGTTTCCTCAAACTCAATATTCCATTAATGTTCTCTGAAAATTCTTAGAGAGTTTATTCATTTTCTCAGGTCCTTTTGTTGTTTGTTCTTTAAACATTCTCATATCTTGTTGAGTGTTTTTATTGGAACCGGTCCTTTGTTGAAAGCTTGAAGGTAGTTCAAGCTGTGGAGCTTAAAGTTGATTTCAGTCATTGAAGCTTGAATGGAGCTTGAGTTGTCCAGTGGTTTCTTAGATCAAGCAACCATTAGAAGAATGTTGGAGATAATAGAGGGTGGAGTTAGAGTCTTGTAGAACAAAGAGTTGTTTACATTGTTATACTTAATCAACTTTGTATTGACTTAGAACGTGTTTGTTATAGTTGATTCGCTTCATCAGACATGATCCCATGGATGTAGGCTGTTAGTTGAATCATATAAAAAAATCCTTGAGTGCTTTACTTTTGCTCACTGCTTAATATTGGTTGATGTTAAATGAATCATCCTGCAAGCATTAATGAACCAATCAACCAATTTTGCAAATGTTTATCAACCCCTTTAAAACAAACTTTTTGTCTTTTAAAAGAGCAAAGGACATTGTTTCCATCCAAGGTTTAGCCAAATCTAAGTTCATATCCATAGTTCATTTATTTCAATTCCACACCTTAAAGTAACACTGTAAGTTAATTTTAAATTTGACTTGTGCAATTACCATTCTGCCCTTCATTTTTATTCACCCAACCATCACCTCACCATCCAGCCACACCACCCAACAACCCACTGACCATTGTCATGGCAATTTGGCTTGATTTCCCACACCAATGACTAACCCAAACCACCACGGATCCTCATCTTCCTCTCCAAAAACTCCTCTCATCTCCGATCGTTTGCTAACCTTCATTTTTTCAAATGTTCTTCCTATTTCAGATTAAATTTCGGGTCCTAAAAATGAGCACGTAATTAAAATTGACCAAAAAAAATAATAAAATAAAAATAAATAAAAGCATAAGAAATAAAGGAAACAATAATGTGCAATGTTAGACAAAAAACAAGCGGGGCGATGGATTCGTGAGAAAAGATGCATATTGTTCCATTCAAGTATAAAGATTTTTTTTTTTTCTTTCTGCGGTGTTAATTTTGGCAATTCTCAAATCTTTATGACAAAATTAGTTAAAATGCACAGGCCGAACCCTTTTTAATCTTTTTTACTATTATTTCACATTTTATTAATTAGAAGGGTAACTAAACCCACTATAGTCTAATAAATTAACAGAATTGCCCTAAAATTTTTAGAAATAACAATATACCTTACCGTTAATGACCATTAATAAATCATTACACTTTAACGTATGAGAGTTAATGAATAATTACTTATTTTCTCTCTCCTGTTTATTTTAAACACAAAAGACATAAGGTATGAGAATTTCAATTATTACAATAATCCACAAAGAGATTTTTTCTTCAAGTCAGTATACCTAAAGGGATTAAGCCGTTTATAAAATTATAAAAAAAATTTGGAAACTCCAAGCTTGTCCTACATAATTTTACTCCTACAATTGGTTAAATCTAATAGCAATTAACTATTTAGTGGATTATTTAAAAAAATATTATCGAGTAATGCCATATCTTTTATAAAGGTTTTTTTAATTCCATAAAAGTAAATAACTTGATATGACACTTTTTTTTTAATATATAATTTTTACCGCCCTATTATATGGTGGTAATTTAATTTAATTGTGATGCAGATATTAATATGGTTATTGGAATAAAATTAATAAGGAAAAGGGTGTATAAAATCCAATTACAAACTGATCCAGTCTTATCTGATGTGTGAAAATAGTAATTGACTCTCAAAATATGTCAAAACATTAGCCTAATCTTATTATGGAATTTCTAATCATGAGCACCATAGCTTTTTTTTAATTGGTGTGTCCAAACCAGCTAAGCCAACTAAGAGAATGGGTTATGGGCTGTATAATAAGAAGTGCAAGACCAACTAAGAAAAAAAGTCAAAAGTTGGGCTAAATAAGATAAAAGGCCCAAACAGGTTCAGCCAAATTTAATTTGGGTTGGTTTTAAAGGAAGTAAGATTTATATTTCCTTCTATTTTTTTTTTTAAAAGAAAGATAATTAAGTTTCGAATCCTTCCGATCTTTCAATACTCTAGCTATAGTCCATCCATTGTGATCCGAAAAAATTTTCAAGAACTAAAATAAGATTCAAATTTTTGAGTTTTATCTTAATATTTAAAAATATATTTTGATAATATTTCAAATGTGTTTTCATATTAAAAACTACCAAAAAATAATAATAATAATTAAATATTTTTAATTTACACTAAATTTAGGATTGCGAAAACATTTTGACGTAGTCTAACAAACACTTTTTTATAAGATTTTTTGTATTGCTTGTTTTTATGAAGAAAAAACAATATTTAAATTTATATCAAACAAGACTCTTGGGATTTTATTGTAATTTTGCTTCCTTTTTTTTTTTTTTTTTTTCCTTCCATTAATTTAAGAATCCAAATATTAGCTTATTCATTTCCTTGTATTGACATCTATTCTTTTGTTGTGCGGTAAATCCATGAAAAAGGAAAGGATGATTATCATTGGCTGGAAGGCCTTCGCAAATCAAGGCGGGTACTATTCATAGTGCTGGAATATCCTAGATGGCCTTAACAAACTCTTGGGTTGTTTTGTAATTTATAAGTAGAACGGTGCGTTTTAGTTTAGCACTAACATAAAAGTGTCGTGCCTCATTGGTAAGTCACTAACAACAAACACGAAAGAAAAACAACTTTATTTCTTCCTTTTTGTCTAAATGAATTTCTCTTACATTTTTTCATGTTCATTCATTTTTGTTTGTGAGTTGTTTTCTGTTAGTTTCTCTTCTGGTATGAGAGCCTAGGACAAGCGTCAAAGGCCAATTAAAAACCATTCTCTTACTCAATTGTTCTCTAATGGATCTTGAGCAATCAACACTGGAAATACTTAGAGCTCAATAGTTCACTTGAACATCTTCCAAATTGACGTGTGAAATTGACAGAAAGGAACTACAGTACTGGTGTCTCAAGTGCTACCTGCTTGATTGTATCAGGATTGAGGATTTGTTACAGGTACGACTAATTGTCCTCCTAGTGTTTGTAATGGAAAAATGGATGAAAATGAGAAATTGATCAAACAACCAAACCCTAAGTGCTTTAACTGGAAAAGACTTACAATGTCTTATGAGTTTTGTTGTTTTCATGATTCAGAGTTAAGTTTAGGCATGTGTCAAATGCAGTAGTGCTTATGAGATATGGAACACGCTTGAATACATTTTCAGTCCTTTCAAAAGCAAGGATTGTGTACTTACGAAATATGTTAAAATATAACCAAGAAAGGCTTATCCGAGTGTGAAGTGAGTATGTACTACAAATGAAAGAATTAGGGGACGAACTTAATGTGATAAAAGTACTGTTATGTATTTCAAAATACCAAATTTTAATTGCTTTGGATGTTATGTGATTTTAATTGCTTTGGACTGTTATGTGTAAAAGCAATTGAAATTTAAGTGCTTTTGGGACTGTTATGTGCAATGATATTGAATATGCTTTTTTGTTGGACTGTACGTATTAAAGGCAATTGAATTGTTCTAAGTTATGCAATTCAACAATGGGCAGTTGTGGCTTTAAAAAAAATTGATTGATGTCGGTTACAGCAAGGGAAACAGGCAGAATTTCAAGTATAAAAAGGGGGTGGTTTTCTCATTTGAGGGACACAGCTTTCACTTGAAAAATCTTGTTTTCTATGTGTTTTAACTTCAGTCTCCTTCACCACGTATATTTTTTTTTTTATATGTTCTAAATCTTTTTAGAGGGTGCACTCAAAAGAAGATTCGTCATTGTATCCTGGAGGTCAATCCGCTGTTGAGTCTTGTTGCACCACGAAGATTCTTCCAGTAGGGGTGGAATTCTGATCTTAAGGACAGTGCTTTTGCACCCTTGACGCTGCTGTCTCCATGCTGTTCTTACTACTGTTTTCCTGTTGTTCACTATTGTACTTTGATGCTAGATTGCTGCTGTCTCTCTGTATTTTTCCTGCAGTTCTCTTACAATTTTGGCTGTTTCAATGCGTTCTTTGCGTTCGTTACTGTTCGTTTACTGGTTTGCTGCTGCTGTTTGCTACCGATTTTATTAATAAATTCCAACACATAATTCCAACAAATTTAAGACAGAACTTTTCCACTGATGGAGACACGTGCAATTTCACGCCAATCACTTCTTGACATCTCCAAAATGAGCCTTTTGCCGGAGCTCATTTCAAGAGGTAGCAAGAAAAAGTATTCGATCCTTGGATGTGCTCGGTTTTGCAGAGTATCTCTCAACAGAAGAACCAAAACCTGAAGTGGACAATTTTGACAAAAAACTGATACATGGAAGAAGGAAATAAGGTATGTCGCCATACTATCTCAGTACATTATCAAATGAGCTTTAGTGTGTTTATTGCGCTTATAAGACTGCACATGAGATATGGACAATCCTAAAAAGAACATATGTGTGAGGATGCTGGATCACAAAAATATGCTATAGGAAACTTCTAGATTTTAATGATAAAAGAAAAAGAGGTATCCATGCAAGTCCATGACTATCATTTATTGATAAATGATTTGAAAAATGAAAGAATAATTTTGAAACCTTTGTGGCTGGTTTGTTAATTGAGAAACTTCCGATTCATGGAGAGATTATAAGATAGTATGAAACATAAGCGAAAGCAAAGAGTTAGAAGATGTGATAATACATATTAGGATTGAGGAGATGAATAGGCTAGAGATAAAGTCGATAAGGCCAAGGAATTGACATCCAAAGCTAATGTTGTTGAAAAACCAAGTGGCTCCTCCTCAACCTAAGAACAATAACCGCAGAGTTTTAAGAACAATAGTAAGATATGTTTAACAACAAAAAAACCCACGCTTTCAAAAAGAAAGGACATATTTTGTGTGTGAGGAAACTGGACATTTTGCCGCCAATGCGATACAGAAAACTAAAGACAACAAAAATCCTCCTAAAGCCAATCTGGCGAGGGAGATGATGTTATTGCTGCTGTGGTTGTCTCACAAGTGAACATGATTGCTGAAAAGAAGAATGGATAATGATTCTAGGGCCACAAAGCATATTGTGGAGATAGAAATTCTTTCTACGAATATATACCAGTGAGGGATGGAGAAGATGTGTTTACCTTGGTGATTGATTACTCCGTTATGGGAAAGGGGAAAATTCTTCTCAAACTTACTTCTGGGAAAACTCCTCATGAGAATGTTTTACATGTTCAAACATGATATGAATCTTGTATGTTTAGTATTGGGAAAGGCTGAAGTGAAAGTCTCCTTGAGGGTGCAAAATGTGAATGTCCAAAAATGGGGTTTTTGTGGGAATGGGTATTGTTCTGGAGAGTTATTTAAACTCAGTGTACTTATATTATTATGAATGAAAATGCACTTCTGTTTGTTTTGATTCAATAGATTTTGGCATGGTAGATTAAGTCATGTGAATTATGGTTATCTGAAAAGATTGAAAGAACTTGATTTACTATCAAATATCATATTCAAATACTGATGAATGTGATGTGTGTGGGAATCTAAATCCACTAAAAAGACTTGTAAACCAATTCTAGAACGAGAAATGAGCTTCTTGGTTTAATTCACAGTGATCTTGGAGATTTGAAACAAACCATGACCAGAGGAGGAAAAAAGTTTATATAACTTTATTGATGATTACTCTAGATTACTAGAGTATAATATTGAGAAAGTAAGATGAAGCAATTAAAAGTTCTTAACTTATAAAATGAAGTTGAAAATCAACTCAATAAGAAATTACAAGGTTAAGAATAGATAGAGGAGGTGAAATAGTCAAATGACTTTGATTCTTTTTGTAGAGATCATGATATATCAGAGACAACAACCTTCTTATTTCCACAGTCTAATAGAGTTGGTGAGAGGAAAAACAGAACTTTAAAAGAAAGGGTGAATGCTATGTTGATTAGTTCTGGAGCACCTTTTAATTTGTGGGGGGAACCGATGCTTTCAGCTTGTTACATACAAAACAGATCCTTTAAGAAAACAGGCAAAACACCATATGAACTCTGGAAAGGTCATGTACCAACCTAAAATATTTTAAAGTGTGGGGGTGTTTTGCTAAAGTCCTAATTCTTGAACCTAAAAGAAAAAGGTTAAGACCCAGGACTGTTGATTGTATGTTGTAGGTTATGCTCAGAACAGTGCTGCTTATAGATTCATGGTAATAAAGCAAGAGGTTGGTTTGTATGATGCAAACACAATCATTGAATCTAAAAACGCAATTTTTTTGAGAATGTTTTCCTAAGAAAATCAATTGTGAAAAGACTTTACCTCAAAATAAACTTTGAGAGTTCTCCTCAAAATGAAACTCTTCGGAATTCTTTGAAAATTCAGAGTTAGAAATAAGAAGAAGTAAGAGAGTTAGAAAGGCCAAAAGTTTTGGTGATGATTACTATGTCTTTTACAGAGGATGATCCTCAGACTTATGAGGAAGCAATGACTTCTCAAGATGCATCCCTTTGGAAAGAGGCAGAGTAAATTAGAAATCGAGTCCATATGAGTAATATACATGGGAAGTAGTTAATTTGCCTCCACGAACTAAACCAATATGGTGCAAATGGATATTAAAAAGAAATTAAAGACCGATGGATCAATTGATAAATACAAGGCAAGATGGTTGCCAAAAGTTATACACAAAGAAAGATATAGATTATTTTGACACTATGCTCCTGTAACAAGAATAGCATCAATTAGAGTGTTAATCGCTTTAGCCGCAATTTACAATTAGATATACATCAAATGGATGTAAAGACAGCTTTTCTTATGGAGACATTATATGAAACAACCAGAGGGTTGTGTTATTCTAGGTTAATGAGCTAAAGTGTGCAAACTGTATCTCTTTATGGACTTAAACAAGTACCAAAACAATGGCATGAGAAGTTTGACCAAGTGTTAGTCTCAAATGGTTGTACAATTAATGATTCAGATAAATGTGTATATTCTAAATCATTTGAAGACAACACTTGTGTGATAATATGTCTCTATGTTGATGACATGTTAGTATTTAGTGCTAATATGGATGTGATAATTAAGACTAAAAGGTTTCTTGCCTCAAATTTTGATATGAAAGATATGTGAGAGGTAAATGTTATTCTTGGGATTAAAATCATTAAGATAAATGATGGTCTTAAGTTATCACAACAACACTATGTTGAAAATTTCTTAAGGAAATTTGGGTATTTAGATAGTAAACTCGTCTCAACTCCTTATGATGGAAATACTCAACTTAAGAAAAATGCACAACACAGTGTGAGTCAAAATAGATATGCCCAAATCATTGGTAACCTTATGTACTTAATGAATAGTACAAGGCCTGATATTGCTTATGCTGTCACTAGATTGAGTAGGTATACTCATAATCCTGATAAGAGTCATTGGATAGCATTAGACAGAGTTGCTAGATATTTGAAGGGCACCATTGATTATGGGCTAATGTTTGGAAGTACACCACCTGTATTAGAAGGATATTCCGATGCCAATTGGATATCAGATTCAGATGAAATAAAATCCACAAGTGGTTATATCTTTACACTTGGTGGAGGTGCGGTGTCTTGGAAGTCTTCCAAACAAACTTGCATAGCTCAGTCTACCATGGAATCTGAGCTTATCGCCTTAGAAAAGGCATGTTCTAAGGCTGAGTGGTTAAGGAATTTCTTAGCAGATCTTCCCATTGAAACTCACCCTCATGTTTCAGTATCAATCCATTGTGATTGTCAGGCCGCAATAGCGAGAGCAAAGAACAAAATTTATAATGGGAAAAGTAGACATATCTGGATAAGACATACCATTATAAAGCAGCTGCTAGAATCTGGGGTAGTGAGCCTAGATTTTGTGAAGTCAGAGTTAAATTTGGCCGATCCTCTTACTAAACCACTAAGTAGGAGGTTAGTGGAATACACGTCGAGGGGAATGGGACTTATGCCTAAAGCATAAGGCAAGACTGATGGTAACCCTACCTATGTGATTGGAGATCCCAGGAAGTAGGTTCATAAGGGTAATAACAAGTCACTTGTTGTCTTGATAAGTATTATCGAATTTTATATAGAAAGTCCTCCCTATGGCGAGATAATATTGATTGCAGTGAATAAGGTTGAGTAGAATTAATCTTAATGAAATCCATAGCCAATAAATGGTGGTGTGAAAAACTGCAATTCACACCTTATGGAGGTTCACCTATGTGAGTGTGGAATTGGGTCGATTCCTATGAGAGCTTAGGCANTTATAAAGAAATTTTACAAAGATCTCCACACAAAGTGATGTGGCAAAAAATGAATGGAAGAGTGAATTTAATGAGTTTGACTTTTTACTTCTCTCTTCCATTTATTTTTTACCACCTCACTTTGTATGTAAATCTATGTAAGATTTCTTTGTAAATATAGTATTATTGTTCCTAAAATAGTCCAACAAGTATCAACCTTTGTCGGCTAAGTGTGCTAGAAGCTTGTTGAGCAAGGATTACATAATATCTTCTTCTTCCCTGCGTTTTCCTCAAACCTCAATATTCCATTAATTGTTCTCTGAAAATTCTTAGAGAGTTTATTCATTTTCTCAGGTTCCTTTTGTTGTTTGTTCTTTAACATTCTCATATCTTGTTTGAGTGTTTTTATTGGAACACGGTTCCTTTGTTGAAAGCTTGAAGGTAGTTCAAGCTGTGGAGCTTAAAGTTGATTTCAGTCATTGAAGCTTGAATGGAGCTTGAGTTGTCCAGCTGGTTTCTTAGACTCAAGCAACCTATAGAAGAATGTTGGAGTAAATAGAGGGTGGAGTTAGAGTCTTGTAGAACAAAGAGTTGTTTACAATTGTTATACTTAATTTCAACTTTGTATTGACTTAGAACGTGTTTGTTATAGTTGATTCGCTTCATCTAGACATGATCCCATGGATGTAGGCTGTTAGTTGAATCATATAAAAATCCTTGAGTGCTTTACTTTTTGCTCATGCTTAATATTGTGTTGATGTTAAATGATCATTCCTGCAAGCATTAATGAACACAATCAACCAATTTTGCAAATGTTTAATCAACCCCTTTAAACAAACTTTTTGTCTTTTAAAAGAGCAAAGGACATGTTCCCATCCAAGGTTTAGCCAAATCCTAAGTTCATATCCATAGTTCCATTTATTTCATATTCCCACCCTTAAAGTAACACTGTAAGTTAATTTTAAATTTTGACTTGTGCAATTACCATTCTGCCCTTCATTTTTATTTCACCCAACCATCACCCTCACCATCCAGCCACCACCACCCAACAAACCCACTCGACCATTGTTCATGCCCAATTTGGCTTGATTTCCCACACCAATTGACTAACCCAACACCACCATCGGGATCCTCACATCTTCCTCTCCAAAACTCCTCTCATCTCCGATCGTTTGCTAACCTTCATTTTTTTCAAATGTTCTTCCTATTTCAGATTAAATTTCGGGTCCTAAAAATGAGCACGTAATTAAAATTTGACCCAAAAAAAAAATAATAATAAATAAATAAATAAATAAAAGCATAAGAAATAAAGAAACAATAATGTTGGCATGTTAGACAAAACAAGCGGGGCGATGGATTCGTGAGAAAAGATGCATATTGTTCCATTCAAGTATAAAGAATTTTTTTTTTTCTTTCTGCGGTGTTAATTTTGAATTTCTCAAATCTTTAATGACAACAATTAGTAAAATGCACAGGAGAACCTTTTTAATTCTTGTTCTTATTATTTCTTCACATTTATATAATTAGAAGGGTAACTAAACCCACTAAGTCTAAAATTAACAGAATTCCCTCAAAATTTTTAGAAATAACACATATACCTCTACCGTTAATGAGCCATTAATAAATCATTAAACTTTAACGTATGATGAGTTAATGAATAATTACTTTATTTCCTTCCTCTCTGTTTATTTTAACACAAAAGACATAATGGTATGAGAATTTCAATTATTACATAATCACAAAGAGATTTTTTCTTCAAGTAGTATACCTAAAGGATTAAGCCGTTTATAAAATTATAAAAAAAAATTTGGAAACTCCAAGCTTGTCCTACATAATTTTACTCCTACAATTGGTTTTAATCTAATAGCAATTAAATTTAGTTGGATTATTTAAAAAATATTATGAGTAACTGCCATATATTTTATAAAGGTTTTTAATTCCATAAAAGTAAAATATAACTTGTAAGACACTTTTTTTTTTATCATAATTTTTACCTCATATATGGTGGTAATTATATTTAATGTGATGCAGATAAATATGGTATTTTGGAATAAAATTAATAAGGAAAATGGGTGTATAAAATCCAATTACCAATGATCCAGTCTTATTCGAATGTGTGAAAATATTAATTGACTCTCAAAATATGTCAAAACATTAGCCTAATATTATGAATTCTAATCATGAGCACCATAGCTTTTTTTTAATTGGTGTGTCCAACACCAGCTAAGACCAACTAAGGAATGGGTTAGGGCTGTATATATAAAGAAGTGCAAGACCAACTAAGAAAAAATCAAAAGTTGGGCTAAATAAGATAAAGGCCCAAAACAGGGTCAGCCCAAATTAATTTGGGTTGGGTTTTAAAGGAAGTAAGATTTATATTTCCTTCTATTTTTTTTTTTAAAAGAAAGATTAATTAAGTTTCGAATCCTTCGATCTTTCAAATACTTAGCTATAGTCCATCCATTTGTGATCCGAAAATAATTTCAAGAACTAAAATAAGATTCAAATTTTTTTTTTATCTTAATATTTAAAATATATTTTGAATATATCAAATGTTGTTTTCATATTAAAAACTACCAAAAAATAATAATAAAATTAATAATTTTTTAATTTACACTAAATTTTAGGATTGCGAAAACATTTGACTAGTTCTAACAAACACTTTTTATAAGTTTTTGTATTGCTTGTTTTTTGAAGAAAAAAACAATATTTAAATTTATATCAAACAAGACTCTTTAGGATTTTATGTAATTTTGTTCTCCTTTTTTTTTTTTTTTTTTTTCCTTCCATTAATTTAAGAATCCAATATTAGCTTATCATTTCCTTGTTATGACATCTTATTCTTTTGTTGTGCGGTAAATCTGAAAAAGGAAAGGATGATTATCAATTGGCTGGAAGGCCTTCGCAAATCAAGGGGTACTATTCATAGTGCTGGAATATCCTAGATGTGCCTTAACAAACTTTGGGTTGTTTTGTAAATTTATAAAGTAGAAACGGTGCGTTTAGTTTAGCACTAACATAAAAGTGTCGTGCCCATTGAATGCAATAACAAAAAACAGAAAAACAACTTTATCTCTTCCTTTTGTCTAACTGAATTTCTCTCTACATTTTTTCATGTTCTTCATTTCTGTTGTGAGTGTTTTCTGTTAGTTTCTCTTCTGGTATGAGAGCACTAGACAAGCGTCAAAGGCCAAATTAAAACCAATTCTCTTACTCAATTGCTTCATTGGATCTTGAGCAATCAAACACTGGAAATACTTAGAGCTCAATAGTTACTTGAAAACTAATCTTCAAATCGATGTGAAATTGACAGAAAGGAACTACAGTTACTGGTGCTCTCAAGTGCTACCTGCTTTGATGTCTCACGGATAGAGGATTTGTTACAGGTACGACTAATGTCCTCCTATGTTTGTAATGGAAAAATCGGATGAAAATGAGGAAATTGATCAAACAACCAAACCCTAAGTGCTTTAACTGGAAAAGACTTATCAATGTCTAGAGTTTGTTGTTTCATCGATTTAGAGTTAATGTTTAGGGATGTGTCAAATGCAAGTATGCTTATGAGATATGGACACGCTTGAATTACATTTCAGTCCTTTTCAAAAGCAAGGATTCTGTACTTACGAAATATGTTAAATATAACAAGAAAGGTTCTCCGAGTGTGAATGAGTATGTACTAAAATGAAAGAATTAGGGGACGAACTTAATGTGATAAAAGCTACTGTTATAGTATTTCAAAATACCAAATTTAATTGCTTTGGACTGTTATGTGATTTTAATTGTTTTGGAATGTTATGTGGTAAAAGCAATTGAAACTTTAAGCTGCTTTGGACTGTATGTGCAATTGATATTGAATTGCTTTTTGGGGACTGTACGTATTAAAGGCCATTGAATTGTTCTAAGTTATTGCAATTCAAATGGGCAGTTGTGGCTTTAAAAACAATTGATTGATGTCGGTTACAGCAAGGGAAACAGGCGAAATTTCAAGTATAAAAAGGGGGTGGTTTTCTCATTTGAGGGACACAGCTTTTCACTTGAAAACTCTGTTTCTCTATGTGTTTTAACTTTTCAGCTCTCCTTCACCAGTTATATTTTTTTTTTTTAATTGTTCTAAATTCTTTAGAGTGTGCACTCTAAAAGAAGATTCGTCATGGTTCCTGGAGGTCAATCCGCTGTTGAGTCGTTGTTGCACCACGAAGATTCTTCCAGTAGGGGTGGAATTTGATCTTAAGGACAGTGGCTTTTGCACCTGACGTGTGTCTCCCGCTGTTCTAATACGGTTTTTCCTGTTGTTTCACTATTGTACTTTTGCTATATTGCTGCTGTCTCTCTGTATTTTTCCTGCAGTTCTCTTACAATTTTCTGGCTGTTTCAATGCTGTTCTTTTGCATTTCGTTACTGTTCTTTACTGGTTTGCTGCTGCTGTTTTGCTACCGATTTTATTAATAAATTCCAAAAATAATCCAACATCTTAAGGTCAGAACTTTTCCACTGATGGACACATGCAATTCTCACTGCCATTCACTTCTTGACATCTCCAAAATGAGCCTTTTGCGGAGTCATTTCAGAGGTAGCAAGAAAAAGTATTCGACTCCTTGGATGTGCTCGGTTGCAGGTATCTCTCAACAGAAGAACCAAAACCTGAAGTGGACAATTTTGACAAAAAACTTGATACATGGAAGAAAGGAATAAGGTATGTCGCCATACTATTCTCAGTACATTATCAAATGAGCTATGATGTTTATTGCGCTTATAAGACTGCACATGAGATAGGACAATCCTAAAAAGAATATGTTGTTGAGGATGCTGGATCACAAAATATGCTATAGGAAACTTCCTAGATTTTAAATGATAAAAGAAAAAGAGGTATCCATGCAAGTCCAGACTATCATTTATTGATAAATGATTTGAAAAATGAAGAAATAATTCTTCTGAAACCTTGTGGCTGGTTGTTTATTGAGAAACTTCCAGATTCTGGAGAGATTATAAGAATAGTATGAAACATAAGCGAAAGCAAATGAGCTTAGAAGATGTGATAATACATATTAGGATTGAGGAGATGAATAGGCTTAGAGATAAAGTCGTAAGGCAAGGAATTGAAATCCAAAGCTAATGTGTTGAAAACCAAGTGGCTCCTCTCAACCTAAGAAAAATAACGCAGAGTTTTAAGAACAATAGTAGATATTGTTTAACAACAAAAAAACCAACGCTTTCAAAAAAGGACAACTATTTGTTGTGTGAGGAAAATGGACATTTTGCCCGCCAATGCAGATACAGAAAAACTAAGACAACCAAATCCTCCTAAAGCCACTGGTGAGGGAGATGATGTTATTGCTGCTGTGGTTGTCTCACAGTGGAACATGATTGCTGAAAAGAAGAATGGATAATTGATTCTAGGGCCACAAAGCATTTTGTGGAGATAGAATTCTTCTACGAAATATAACCAGTGGGGATGGAGAAGAAGTGTTTACCTTGGTGATTCGATCTACTCTGTTATGGGAAAGGGGGAAATTTTCTCAAACTTACTTCTGGGAAAACTCTCTCACTGGTAATGTTTTACAAGTTCCAACATTGAGATAATCTGTATGTTTATGTTGGGAAAGGCTGAAGTGAAAGTCTCCTGAGGGTGACAAATGTAATGTCCAAAAATGGGGTTTTTGTTGGGAATGGGTATTGTTCTGGAGAGTTATTTAAACTCAGTGTACTTAATATTATTATGAATGAAAAGATCTCTTCTTGCTTATGTATGATTCAATAGATTTATGGCATGGTAGATTAAGTCATGTGAATTATGGTTATCTGAAAAAGAGAAAGAACTTGATTTACTATCAAATATCAATATTTCAAATACTGATGAAGTGAGTGTGTGTGGAATCTAAATCCACTAAAAGACTTGTAAACCAATCTAGAACGAGAAAATGAGCTTCTTGGTTAATTCACAGTGATCTTGGAGATTTGAAACAAACCATGACAGAGGAGGAAAAAAGTTATATAACTTTTATTGATGATTACTCTGATTTACTAGAGTATACTTATTGAGAAGTAAGATGAGCAATTAAAATGTTCTTAACTTATAAAAAGAGTTGAAAATCAACTCAATAAGAAAATTCACAGGTAAGAATGATAGAGGAGGTGAATATAAGTCAAATGACTTTGATTCTTTTTGTAGAGATCATGTATTATACATGAGAAAACACTCTTATTCTCCACAGTCTAATAGAGTTGGTGAGAGGAAAAACAGAACTTTAAAGAAATGGTGAATGCTATGTTGATTAGTTCTGGAGCACCTTTTAATTTGTGGGGGAACGATGCTTCAGCTTGTTACATACAAAACAGAATTCCTTTAAGAAAACAGGCAAAACACCATATGAACTCTGGAAAGGTCATGTACCTAACCTAAAATATTTTAAAGTGTGGGGGTGTTTTGCTAAAGTCCTAATTCTGAACCTAAAAGAAAGGTTAAGACCCAGGACTGTTGATTGTAGTTTGAGGTTATGCTCAGAACGTGCTGCTTATAGATTCATGGTAATAAAGCAAGAGGTTGGTTTGTATGATGCAAACACAATCTTGAATCTAAAAACGCAAATTTTTTTGAGAATGTTTCTAAGAAAATCAATTGTGAAAAGACTTTACCAAAATAAAACTTTTGAGAGTCTCCTCAAAATGAAACTCTTCGGAATTCTTCTGAAAATTCAGAGTTAGAAATAAGAAGAAGTAAGAGAGGTAGAAAGGCCAAAAGTTTTGGTGATGATTACTATGTTTCTTACAGAGGATGATCCTCAGACTTATGAGGAAGCATGACTTCTCAAGATGCATCTTGGAAAGAGCAGCAAGTAAATAATGAAACGAGTCCATTATGAGTAATCATCATGGGAAGTAGTTAATTTGCCTCCACGAACTAAACCAAATGGTGCAAATGGAGTATTAAAAAGAAATTAAAGACCGATGGATCAATTGATAAATACAAGGCAAGGTGGTTGCCAAAAGTTATACACAAAGAAAGATATAGATTATTTTGACACTTATGTCCTGTAACAAGAATAGCATCAATTAGAGTGTTAATCGCTTTAGCCGCAATTTACAAATTAGATATACATCAAATGGATGTAAAGACAGCTTTTTCTAATGAGCATTATATGAAACAACCAGAGGGTTGTGTTATTCTAGGTAATGAGCATAAAGGTGCAAACTGGTAGTCTCTTTATGGACTTAAACAAGTACCAAAACAATGGATGAGAAGTTTGACCAAGTGTTAGTCTCAAATGGTTGTACAATTAATGATTCAGATAAATGTGTATATTCTAAATCATTGAAGACAACACTTGTGTGTAATATGTCTCTATGTTGATGACTGTTAGTATTTAGTGCAATATGGATGTGATAATTAAGACTAAAAGGTTTTTGCCTCAAATTTTGATATGAAGATATGTGAGAGGTAAATGTTATCTTGGGATTAAAATCATTAAGATAAATGTGGTCTTAAGTTATCACAACAACACTATGTTGAAATTTCTTAAGGAAATTGGGTATTTAGTAGTAAACTCGTCATCCTTATGATGGAAATACTCAACTTAAGAAAAATGCACAACACGTGTGAGTCAAAATAGATATGCCCAAATCATTGGTAACCTTATGTACTTAATGAATAGTACAAGGCCTGATATTGCTTATGCTGTCACTAGATGAGTAGGTATTCATATCCTGATAAGAGTCATTGGATAGCATTAGACAGAGTTGCTAGATATTTGAAGGGCACCATTGATTATGGGCTAATGTTTGGAAGTACAACCACGTATTAGAAGGATATTCCGATGCCAATTGGATATCAGATTCAGATGAAATAAAATCCACAAGGTTATATCTTTACACTTGGTGGAGGTGCGGTGTCTTGGAAGTCTTCCAAACTTGCATAGCTCAGTCTACCATGGAATCGAGCTTATGCCTTAGAAAAGGCATGTTCTAAGGCTGAGTGGTTAAGATTTCTTAGCAGATCTTCCATTGAAACTCACCCTCATGTTTCAGTATCAATCCATTGTGATTGTCAGGCCGCAATAGCGAGAGCAAAGAACAAAATTTATAATGGGAAAAGTAGACATATCTGGATAAGACATACCATTATAAAGCAGCTGCTAGAATTGGGGTAGTGAGCCTAGATTTTGTGAAGTCAGAGTTAAATTTGGCCGATCCTCTTACTAACCACTAAGTAGGAGGTTAGTGGAATACACGTCGAGGGGAATGGGCTTATGCCTAAAGCATAAGGCAAGACATGATGGTTACCCTACCTATGTGATTGGAGATCCCCGGAAGTAGGTTCATAAGGGTAATAACAAGTCACTTGTTGTCTTGATAAGTATTGTCGAATTTTATAGAAAGTCCTCCCTATGGCGAGATAATTTGATTGCAGTGAATAAGGTTGAGTAGAATTAATCTTAATGAAATCCATAGCCAATAAATGGTGGTGTGAAAAACTGCAATTCACACTATGGAGGTTCACCTATGTGAGTGTGGATTGGGTCGATTCCTATGAGAGCTTAGGCAAGCATTCTAGAGCACTCATGAAATCCAGGCTAGCAGGGCCATAAAGTGCTAAACCATAGAACAATATACAATATTGAGAATTTAGTGTGAGGAACTAATCCTCTGAATTACATAAAGAAATTTTTGGTCCATAGAAATAGTTTCACCAAATTTCGTAACTCACGTTTAGTTACTTAATGAGTGGTTCATAGTCTGAAAGGCACCAACTCATAAACATTAAATTCTATAATCAGTGGTGATTGGTTATTTGAAATTGTGGGGATATGTGATAAAAGTTGCTGTTATGGTATTTCAAATACAATTTAATGTGTGGATGTTATGTGATTTTAATTGCTTTTGGACTGTTATGTGTTAAAAGCAATTGAAACTTTAATTGCTTTGGGACTGTTATGTGCAATTGATATTGAATATTGCTTTTTTGTTGGACTATTACGTATTAAAGGCAATTGAATTGTTCCAAGTTATTGCAATTCAAATGGGCAGTTATGGCTTTAAAAAACAATTGATTGACTTCAGTTACAGCAAGGGAAACAGGCAGAATTTCAAGTATAAAAAGGGGGTGGTTTTCTCATTTGAAGGACACAACTTTTCACTTGAAAAATCTTTGTTTCTCTATGTGTTTTAACTTTCTAGCTCTCCTTCACCACTATTATTTTTTTTTTTAATATTGTTCTAAATCTCTTTCAGAGTGTGCACTCTAAAAGAAGATTCGTCATTGTATCCTGGAGGTCAATCCGCTGTTGAGCCTTGTTACACCACGAAGATTCTTCCAATAGGGGCGAAATTCTGATCTTAAGGAAAGTGCTTTTGCACGCCTTGACGCTGCTGTCTCCATGCTGTTCTTACTGCTGTTTTTCCTATTGTTTCACTGCTGTTCTTTTGTTGTATTGCTGCTATCTCTCCGCTATTTTTCCTGTGGTTCTCTTGTAATTTTCCTGCTGTTTCACTGTTGTACTTTTGCTGTATTGCTGCTGTCTCTCTACTATTTTTCCTGTGGTTCTCTTGTAATTTTCTTGCTGTTTCATTGCTGTTCTTCTACTGTTTTGTTACTGTTCTTTCACTGGTTTACTGCTACTATTTTGCTGCCGATTTTATTAATAAATTCGAACAATAATTCCAACACTTAATGCTAATGGAGTTCATGTTGATGATGAAGAGTTGTTGATGTATGTTTTGGATAGTCTAGGAGTTGAATATGACGTTGTAGTGGCTAATCTAACATCTAATATTAGTCATACTACATTTCAAGTGGCACAATTTCTGTTACATAAGCACGAAATAAGATTGGAGAAACAGAACAATGCTTTGTTATCCTTTCATGATTAGATGTCTTCTGCTCTAATGGTTGCCAAGACTAGTAACACTGAAGGTGTTTCCTCACTGCTTCATGGTGTGCTGTTGTAGGCAACCAAGATTAAAAACCTTCCTAACCTAACTACTAAACTGTAAATAGGGTAAGCAAGGGTCGATCCCACGAAGAGTGTCTACCCGAATTTTCCGATGATGTGAACAAGGCTGAGGGGTTTTGAGTAAAATAGAAAAACAAACTTAGCAAAAATAACAAAAACAATTCAAATCGAAATCAATTAATATAACAAAACTTGGTCTCAGACAACATCCACCATCGGAATCTTACAACTGATCATTGATGCAAAATTAAATCAATCCATACCTGAATATTCACCGTTGGAACTATTTTCCTATCTCTCCTTAATTGTAATTAATCANCTCTTAAGATTTTATTGTAATTTTATTCTCATTTTTTTTCCCTTCCATTAATTTATAGAATCCAAATATTAGCTTATTCATTTCCTTTTATTGACATCTTATTCTTTTGTTGTGCGGTAAATCTGAAAAAGGAAAGGATGATTATCAATTTGGCTGGAAGGCCTTCGCAAATCAAGGGGTACTATTCATAGTGCTGGAATATCCTAGATGTGCCTTAACAAACTCTTGGGTTTGTTTTGTAAATTTATAAAGTAGAAACGGTGCGTTTTAGTTTAGCACTAACATAAAAGTGTCGTGCCCTCATTGTAATTCAATAACAAAAACAGAAAAAACAACTTTATCTTCTTCCTTTTTGTCTAACTGAATTTCTCTCTACATTTTTTCATGTTCTTCATTTTCTGTTGTGAGTTGTTTTCTGTTAGTTTCTCTTCATGGTATGAGAGCCCTAGACAAGCGTCAAAGGCCAAATTAAAACCAATTCTCTTACTCAATTGTTCTCATAATGGATCTTGAGCAATCAAACACTGGAAATACTTAGAGCTCAATAGTTCACTTGAATCTTCCAAATCTGACTGTGAAATTGACAGAAAGGAACTACAGTTACTGGTGCTCTCAAGTGCTACCTACTTTGACGTCTCACGAATTAGATGGATTTGTTACAAGTACGACTAATTGTCCTCCTATGTTTGTAATGGAAAAATCGGATGAAAATGAGAAATTGATCAAACAACCAAACCCTAAGTGCTTTAACTGGAAAAGACTTATCAATGTCTTATGAGTTTGTTGTTTTCATCGATTTCAGAGTTAATGTTTAGGCATGTGTCAAAATGCAGTAGTGCTTATGAGATATGGAACACGCTTGAATTACATTTTCAGTCCTTTTCAAAAGCAAGGATTCTGTACTTACGAAATATGTTAAATATAACCAAGAAAGGTTCTCCGAGTGTGAATGAGTATGTACTACAAATGAAAGAATTAGGGGACGAACTTAATGTGATAAAAGCTACTGTTATAGTATTTCAAAATACCAAATTTTAATTGCTTTGGACTGTTATGTGATTTTAATTGCTTTTGGACTGTTATGTGTTAAAAGCAATTGAAACTTTAATTGCGTTTGAGACTGTTATGTGCAATGATATTGAAATGCTTTTTTGTTGACTGTTACGTATTAAGGCATTGAATTGTTCTAAGTTATTGCAATTCAAATGGCAGTTGTGGCTTTAAAAACAATTGATTGATGTCGGTTACAGCAAGGGAAACAGGCAGAATTTCAAGTATAAAAAGGGGGTGGTTTTCTCATTTGAGGACACAGCTTTTCACTTGAAAATCTTGTTTCTCTATGTGTTTTAAACTTTCCAGCTCTCCTTCACCACTGTTATATTTTTTTTTTTTTATATGTTCTAAATCTCTTTTAGAGTGTGCACCTAAAAGAAGATTCGTCATTGTATCCTGGAGGTCAATCCGCTGTTGAGTCTTTTTCACCACGATATCTTCCAGTAGGGGTGGAATTCTGATCTTAAGGCAGTTGCTTTGCACTCCTTGACGCTGCTGTCTCCCTGCTGTTCTTACTACTTGTTTTCCTGTTGTTTCACTATTGTACTTTTGCTATATTGCTGCTGTCTCTCTGTTATTTTTCCTGCAGTTTCTCTTACAATTTTCTGGCTGTTCACTGCTGTTCTTTTGCTATTTCGTTACTGTCTTTACTGGTTTGCTGCTCTGTTTTGCTACCATTTATTAATAAATTCCAACATAATTCCAACAATCTTAAGATCAGAACTTTTCCACTGGACACTGCAATTCTCACTGCCACTTCACTCTTGACTCTCCACAAAATTGAGCCTTTTGCCGGAGCTCATTTCAGAGGTACAAGAAAAAGTATTCGACTCCTTGGATGTGCTCGGTTTTGCAGAGTATCTCTCAACAGAAGAACCAAACCTGAAGTGAACAATTTTGACAAAAAACTTGATACATGAAGAAAGGAATAAGGTATGTCGCCATACTATTCTCAGTACATTATCAAGATGCTTATGATGTTTATTGCGCTTATAAGACTGCACATGAGATATCAATCCTAAAAAGAAATATGTTGTTAGGATGCGTGGATCACAAATATGCTATAGGAAACTTCTAGATTTTAAATGATAAAAGAAAAAGAGGTATCCATGCAAGTCCATGACATCATTTATTGATAAATGATTTGAAAATGAAGAAATATTCTTCTGAAACCTTTGTGGCTGGTTGTTTAATTGGAAACTTCCAGATTCATGGAGAGATTATAAGAATAGTATGAACATAAGCGAAAGCAAATGAGCTTAGAAGATGTATAATACATATTGGATTGAGGAGATGAATAGGCTTAGAGATAAAGTCGATAAGGCCAAGGAATTGACCCAAGCTATGTTGTTGAAAACCAAGTGGCTCCTCCTCAACCTAAGAACAATAAACCGCAGAGTTTTAAGAACAATAGTAAGATATTGTTTAACAACAAACCCAACGCTTCAAAAGAAAGGACTATTTTTGTGTGTGGAAACTGGCATTTTGCCCGCCAATGCAGATACAGAAAAACTAAAGACACAAAAATCCTCCTAAACATCTGTGGGGGAATGATGTTATTGTTGCTGGGGTGTCCTCCAGTGAACATGATTGCTGAAAAGAAAGAATGGATATTGATTCTAGGGCCACAAGCATATTTGTGGAGATAGAAATTCTTTCTACGAATATACCAGTGAGGGATGGAGAAGAATGTGTTTACCTTGGTGATTCCCGATCTACTCCTGTTATGGGAAAGGGGAAAATTCTTCTCAACTTCTCTGGGAAAACTCTCTCACTGATAATGTTTTACATGTTCAAACATTCGATATAATCTTGTATCTGTTTATGTATTGGGAAAGGCTGAAGTGAAAGTCTCCTTGAGGGTGACAAATTGTAAGGTCCAAAAATGGGGTTTTTGTTGGAGATGGGTATTGTTCTGGAGAGTTATTTAAACTCTGTACTTAATATTATTATGAATGAAAATGCATCTTCTTCTGCTATGTTATTGATTCAATAGATTTATGGCATGGTAGATTAAGTCATGTGAATTATGTTTATCTGAAAAAGATGAAGAACTTGATTTACTATCAATATCATATTCAAATACTGATGAATGTGATGTGTGTGTGGAATCTAAATCCACTAAAAAGACTTGTAACCATTCTAGAACGAGAAAATGAGCTTCTTGGTTTAATTCACAGTGATCTTGGAGATTTGAAACAACCATGACCAGGGAGGAAAAAAGTTTTTATATACTTTTATTGATGATTACTCTAGATTTACTAGAGTATACTTATTGAGAAGTAAAGATGAAGCAATTAAAATGTTCTTAACTTATAAAATGAAGTTGAATCAACTCAATAAGAAATTACAAGGTTAGAATAGATAGAGGAGGTGAATATAAGTCAAATGACTTTGATTCTTTTTGTAATGACATGATATTATACATGAACAACACCTTCTTATTCTCCACAGTCTAATAGAGTTTGGTAGGAAAAACAGAACTTTAAAAGAAATGGTGAATGCTATGTTGATTAGTTCTGGAGCCCCCTTTTAATTTGTGGGGGAACCGTAGCTTTCAGCTTGTTACATACAAAACAGAATTCCTTTAAGAAAACAGGCAAAACACCATATGAACTCTGGAAAGGTCATGTACCTAACCTAAAATTTTAAAGTGTGGGGGTGTTTTGCTAAAGTCCTAATCTTGAACCTAAAAGAAAAAGTTTAAGACCCAGGACTGTTGATTGTATGTTTGTAGGTTTGCTCAGAACAGTGCTGCTTATAGATTCATGGTAATAAAGCAAGAGGTTGGTTTGTATGATGCAAACACAATCATTGAATCTAAAAACGCAAATTTTTTGAGAATGTTTTTCCTAAGAAATCAATTGTGAAAAGACTACCTCAAATAAAACTTTTGAGAGTTCTCCTCAAAATGAAACTCTTCGGATTCTTCTGAAATTCAGAGTTAAAATAAGAAGAAGTAAGAGAGTTAGAAAGGCCAAAAGTTTTGGTGATGATTACTATGTCTTTCTTACAGGGATGATCCTCACTTATAGGAGCAATGACTTCTCAAGATGCATCCCTTGGAAAGAGGCAGTAAATATGAAATCGAGTCCATTAGAGTATCATCCATGGAAGTAGTTATTTGCCTCCACGAACTAAACCAATATGGTGCAAATGGTATTTAAAAAGAAATTAAAGACCGATGGATCAATTGATAAATACAAGGCAAGATTGGTTGCCAAAAGTTATACACAAAAGAAGATATAGATTATTTTGACACTTATGCTCCTGACACAAGATAGCATCAATTAGAGTGTTAATCGCTTTACCGCAATTTACAAATTAGATATACATCAAATGGATGTAAAGACAGCTTTCTTAATGGAGACATTTTATGACAACACCAGAGGGTTTTGTTATTCTAGGTAATGAGCATAAAGTGTGCAAACTGGTAAAGTCTCTTTATGACTTAACAAGTACCAAACATGGCATGAGAAGTTTGACCAAGTGTTAGTCTCAAATGGTTGTACAATTAATGATTCAGATAAGTGTGATATCTAAATCATTTGAAGACAACACTTGTGTATAATATGTCTCTATGTTGATGACATGTTAGTATTTAGTGCTAATAGGATGGGATAATTAAGACTAAAAGGTTTCTTGCCTCAAATTTTGATATGAAATATGTGAGAGGTAAATGTTATTCTTGGGATTAAATCATTAAGATAAATGATGGTCTTAAGTTATCACCACACTATGTGAAATTCTTAAGGAAATTTGGGTATTTAGTAGTAAACTCGTCAACTCCTTATGATGGAAATACTCAACTTAAGAAAATGCACAACACAGTTGAGTCAAAATATGCCCAAATCATGGTAACCTTATGTACTTAATGAATAGTACAAGGCCTGATATTGCTTATGCGTCCTAGATTGAGTAGGATACTCATAATCCTGATAAGTCATTGGATAGCATTAGACAGAGTTGCTAGATATTTGAAGCGACATTGATTATGGGCTAATGTTTGGAAGTACACCACCTGTATTAGAGGATATTCCGATGCCAATTGGATATCAGATTCAGATGAAATAAAATCCACAAGTGGTTATATCTTTACACTTGGTGGAGGTGCGTGTCTTGGAAGTCTTCCAAACAAACTGCTAGCTCAGTCTACCATGGAATCTGCTTATCGCCTTAGAAAAGGCATTTTCTAAGGCTGAGTGGTATGATTCTTAGCAGATCTTCCCATTGAAACTCACCCCATGTTTCAGTATCAATCCATTGTGATTGTCGCCGCAATAGCGAGAGCAAAGAACAAAATTTATAATGGGAAAAGTAGACATACTGTATAAGACATACCATTATAAAGCACTCTGCTAGAATCTGGGTAGTGAGCTAGATTTTGTGAAGTCAGAGTTAAATTTGGCCGATCCTCTTACTAAACCACTAGTAGGAGTTAGTGGAATACACGTCGAGGGATGGGACTTATGCCTAAAGCATAAGGCAAGACTGATGGTAACCCTACCTATGTGATTGGAGATCCCAGGAAGTAGGTTCAAAGGGTAATAACGTCACTTGTTGTCTTGATAAGTATTGTCGAATTTTATATAGAAATTCTCCCTATGGCAGTAATATGATTGCAGTGAATAAGGTTGAGTAAATTAATCTTAATGAATCCATAGCCAATAAATGGTGGTGTGAAAAACTGCAATTCACACCTTATGGAGTTTCACCTATGGTGATGTGGAATTGGGTCGATTCCTATGAGGCTTAGGCAAGCATCTCTAGGCACTCAGAAATCCAGCTAGCACAGGGCCAAAAGTGCTAAACCATAGAACATATACAATTTGAGAATTTAGTGTGAGGAACTAATCCTCTGAATTACAAAGAAATTTTTGGTCCATAGAAACTAGTTTCACCAAATTTCTGTAACTCACGTTTAGTTCTTAATGATGGTTCATAGTCTGAAAGGCACCAACTCATAAACATTAAATTCTATAATCAGTGGTGATTGGTTATTTTGAATATGTGGGGGATTGTGATAAAAGTTGCTGTTATGGTATTTCAAAATACCAATTTTTAATTGCTTTGGACTGTTAGTGTTTTTTAATTGCTTTTGGACTGTTATGTGTTAAAAGCAATTGAAACTTAATTGCTTTGGGACGTGTTATGTGCAATTGATATTGAATATGCTTTTTTGTTGCTATTACTATTAAAGGCAATTGAATTGTTCCAAGTTATTGCAATTCAAATGGCAGTTATGGCTTTAAAAAACAATTGATTGACTTCAGTTACAGCAAGGAACAGCAGAATTTCAATATATAAAAGGGGGTGGTTTTCTCATTTGAAACCAAACTTTTCACTTGAAAAATCTTTGTTTCTATGTGTTTTAACTTTCTAGCTCTCCTTCACCACTATTATTTTTTTTTTTAATATTGTTTCAAATCTCTTTCAGAGTGTGCACTCTAAAAGAAGATTCGTCATTGTATCCTGGGGTCAATCCGGTTGAGCCTTGTAACACCACGAAGATTCTTCCAATAGGCGAATTCTGATCTTAGGAAAGTGCTTTGCACGCCTTGACGCTGCTGTCTCCATGCTGTTCTTCTGCTGTTTTTCTCATGGTTTCACTGCTGTTCTTTGTTGTATTGCTGCTATCTCTCCGCTATTTTCCTGTGTTTTCTCTTGTAATTTTCCTGCTGTTTCACTGTTGTACTTTTGCTGTATTGCTGCTGTCTCTCTACTATTTTTCCTGTGGTTCTCTTGTAATTTTCTTGCTGTTTCATTGCTGTTCTTCTACTGTTTGTTACTGTTCTTTCACTGGTTTACTGCTATATTTGCTGCCGATTTATTAATAAATTCGAACAATAATCCAACACTTAATGCTAATGGGTTCATGTGATGATGAAAGTTGTTGATGTGTTTTGGATAGTCTGAGGATTGATAGCGTTGTAGTGGCTAATCTAACATCTAATATTAGTCATACTACATTTCAGGCCAATTTTCTGTTACATAAGCACGAATAAGATTGGAGAAACAGAACATACTTTGTTATCCTTTCATGATTAGATGTCTTCTGCTCTAATGGTTGCCAAGACTAGTAACACTGAGGTGTTCTCCCTGCTTCATGGTGGCTGTTGTAGGCAACCAAGATTAAAAACCTTCCTAACCTAACTACTAAACTGTAAATAGGGTAAGCAAGGGTCGATCCCACGAAGAGTGTCTACCCGAATTTTCCGATGATGTGAACAAGGCTGAGGGGTTTTGAGTAAAATGAAAAACAACTAGCAAAAAAACAAAACTTCAAATCGAAATCAATTAATAAACAAAACTTGGTCTCAGACAACATCCACCATCGGAATCTTACAACTGATCATTGATGCAAAATTAATCAATCCATCCCTGATATTCACCGTTGGAACTATTTTCCTATCTCTCCTTAATTGTAATTAATCAAGAAACACGATCTTAATTAATCTTACCATTAAACAACCCTAGACAAGCGCTCAAGATTTAATCTAATGGCGACCTTAAGAATTAGAGAAATCGATGAAGCTAAACAAACACAACACAAGCGGTTGTATTTAATTTAGTTGAATGTTCTTCTTAAGATTACTAATCCCGACGCACGAATTATTACCCTATTGCTTCACAAGTTAGAGGGATCAAACATTACGGATTTGATATCTAACTTAGGCTAGATTGCAACAATTAATAAACTAGTAGGCTCCCTAGTAATTAACAAAACAATCATAATTAGGCACAGAAAAACATCCAAACTCAAACACGAAAATTGAACACCAAGAAATATATGAATCTCACAGTTATTTATTCCGAGGCCTCCGTTTCCTTCACCAAGTTACAAAAGCTAGCCGCTCATGGGCATCATCAAAACTCCAAAGAAAGAAAAATTCCAGCGAAGAGAGGAAGAGGTGTGGTCCCCTCAAAAACCCTAATCTGATCCTTTAGCAAAAATCCAGATTCAAGTGCTTGAATCCCTCAATCTCCTAAAGAAATATTAATATCCTAAAATCACATTAATCCTAATTTGATTCTATTATTAAAAATAAGATAAAGTCCTAAAATAAAATAGGAAAGTGGTGATTCTGAGCTCTAACTTGTGTGCCACATGTCCTCAAATCTTCCAATAATAACTGCCCAATTGATTTGCATGACAAGGCAGAATGCTCTAGGACATCCAGTGCAGATGCGTCACTTCAGCTCATTACAACCTTGATGCAGTAGTATCTCTCAAAACTCAAAACAGAAAGTTGTATATATTTCTTAGCATTCCACAGCATTTTGATCATCTCAATCGGAGCTCGGATGAGAGAGTTATGCCCAGATTACAAAACAATGTCAAAACTGTCCGAATTCACTTAATTAGTTCCGTTTTGCAATTAACGCCTCCATTTGCATCCTAAATCAAAATAGAATAATAATCAGTACATTTAGGCAACAAATACGTATAAAAGACTAAACATTAAGGGGGGTAAATATGACATTTTGCATTTCCATCACTTCACACCTAGTCTAGAATGTCAGTACAGTAACCCTCAAATGTCTTAAATGAGGTGATGCCAAATTATCAAGATCCTGGAAATTTGTGTCAGTAAACGCAGAGTATGAGTTTTGGATCGTCAGGGGTTCCTTATTATAGAGAAATATCTGTGTTTGTGGGACAACCTGGAAACTTAAGGTTTGGTTCTTATGCTAATAACCCTCAGTTGGTTGCTAGAGGTTTTGTTCCCTTTCACAAAGGCAGGGGAAGAGGACGTGGTTACTCTAAACCACGATTAATGTGCCAGGTTTGTGGTAAGCCAGGACATTCGGCTCTTTATTGCTATCACAGGTTCGACCATGAGTACCAAGGTTTTACAGCTGCAACCTATAATAATCCAGGACAGCCATTATCATACAACAACTCTAGATCTACTTAACATGTTTTTCCAGCAACTTCACATGCTTATGCAACTCCTATAAACGAGCCACATCAAGCTTTATTTGCTGGAACTGGTGTACCTGGTCAAGTGTATAATGGTCATGTTGCAAACTTTCATGACTATTCAGCTCATGGAACTTTATAGATGAATCAATCCTCTATTGGTCCCTGCTACTCTACATAAGGATCTGTTCAATAGCATCCTAATCCTAGTGTCTCTTCAGCTAAACCTGAAGCTGCAACATCTTCAGGACGTAATGGACAACTGCTAGCCACACCCAAAACAGTCAAGGATCAGTCTTGGTATATGGATTCTGGGGCTTCCAATCATATGACTGCTGATGCTAGTAAAATGTTGACAACTTCAGGTTATACAGGGGGCTCCAGGGTGCAGGTTGGAAATGGTGAATCCTTACCCATAACTCATATGGTTATGTTAATGTTGCCTTCATCAAATTCTAATAGAATTATTCATCTCAGAAACATCCTTTGTGTGCCTAAGATTTTCAAAAACTTATTAAGTATTTCCCAAATCACTAAAGACAAAAATGTGACAATTGAATTCTATTCTGACCCCTGTTTGCTAAAGGAGAGAAGCAGCAAAGGCATCTTACTACAAGGGACAGTCAAGGATGGTTCATATCAGCTGGCTCTTCCATCCATTGCTGCCTCTCCTGCTGGTTTTTCAGAAGCTTCTGCATCAGTTTCTTCACTGCAAGAGCATCCATCAGGCCCATCTATAGTTTCTCAAAATTTCCCGAATAATTCACACTGTTATAGTACTGTTGTTTCAAATAAAACTCTTCACTATAGCTCATCATCTGAAGTACCTAGTTCAACTTTTACTCTAGACTAGGACATCCTAGTGCTAAATCACTGCAATATGTACTCAATAAATTGAATGTGAGATTTTCTACTGATAATAAAGCACCTGTTTGTGAAGCATGTGTTTATGGTAAGTTGTGACAGTGCAATTTTCCTGCCTCTAATTCTAGAGCCAAGTTTCCTTTAGAATTGGTTCACTCAGATTGTTGGTCCTTCCCCTGTGTTGTCACTTGAAGGTTTTAGGTACTATATCATTTTTGTGGATGATTACGGTAGGTACACTTGGATTTATCCGCTTAAATTGAAATCTAAAGCTTATGGTGTATTTGTTCAGTTTCATGTTTTTGTAGAGTTTAGGAGGAGAGTTTAGGAGTTTATGATTATCAATTTGGCTAGAAGATTTCACATGATTAGGACTTCGCAAATCAAGGGGTATTAGTCATAGTGCTGGAATATCCCGGATGTGTGCTTTAACAAACTCTTGGGTTTGTTTTGTAAATTTATAAAGTAGAAACGGTGCGTTTTAGTTTAGCACTAATGTAAAAGTGTCGTGCCCTCTTTGTAATTCAAAAACAAAAATAGAAAAGCTAAACAACTTTATCTTCTTCCTTTTTGTCCAACTGAATTTCTCTCTACATTTTTTGTGTTCTTCATTTTCTGTTTTGAGTTGTTTTCTGTTTGTTTCTCTTCAAAGGGTGAAGATCAAGTCAATTTCTTGTTTCATTGATTTTGTATTTATTTCTAATTCAAACTTGTAATGGGTACAATATATAAACCAAAACCCTAGTTTGTTTAGACACACAAAAGTTATTACGCCTTTCATACACATAGAGAGGTTTATTAGTAGAAAGCTTGAGAGAAAAGATAACTTGAGGAAACCACTTGAAACAATTCTTTGTAACTCAACTCGTCATTCTCACAAACTCTCAATAACATACCAATGGCATAGGATTTTGCATGATAAACATCCGAACCACTCTAAAAAACTTCTTTTACTCTTCGTATTTGACTTTTAATTGTTGTTCATATCTAGTTGCTTTGTCCAATCATTGATCCGTCAGGGTTACATAAGCATCTTATGTGATTCTAACGCTGTCAATATACCTCTCGTTTTCAAACTTTGGGATCAAGTTTTCACTAGAAAATTTTAAAATTTTGGTTGAAACATTATGTATTTTCCTATGTATACAATTTTGAGACCAAAACAAAATTAAGTTATTTATTTCGTAAACAATTTGATTTTAAATTTTGAATATCAATATAGTTTTTATACTTGAACACCATTTTGCGTTTTGTCCGTACAATCAAAAATTTTGTTATCACTCCTTTTCACAAGCTGTTTGAAAGGTCTTAGTCAACTAATCTCCTGCAGAAATATATATATTGATAAATATAAATAAGATGTCTTTGATATGTACTATATATAGTCTATCAATAATATGCAAAGCAAGACCAGAAATTTCGGTCAGTGGTGCCAACATTAAACTATTAAAAAAAAACCACTGTTATGCTTGAAAAATTAGGGCTGATGTAGACTCCTGTTGTCGATTTTTGCAAGTGTACGAAATCATGCAAGTAATACAATGTATAAAATACGGATATCGAACCCAAGGGAATTACTATTATCAATTACCAATTAAACTATCCTATTACTATTTGATCAATCCAAATTTTATCAAGGAAAACCTAAATTAAAACAATCAATTGAATTTAAAACGAAAACTGAAAAGAGAACAATTAAGATAAACATTTGGGTAAAAACAAGATGACTAAACCTAAGGCATAGACTTCGCACCAACTCTTATTCATATGAATCAATCTCTCATGCTAATTTAAGTAAGCTCTTCCTACAGGTCAAACTCCCTAAATTTCCAATAACTTTCTCTCGAATGATTATCAAATTAACCCCTAATTACTAACCCGAATTATCTCTAATCAGATTTAAGCAATTGAGGATCATTACGCTCTATGGAGTTTATCAAAACCTCACAAGTCGCAGTAACCTATCTCTAGCGTTCGCTCAAGCTATGGTTTTACTACCGTAGACCAACTAAGTATCATCTCTCAATCTCAACCTAGTCATTAGTTCATTCAATTCTTAGGCCCTTAAGAATCAAAAGCATTAGGAATAATAGTAAAACTTAGGAAGAATTCTTAATACAAATTAACAATCAAAGATCAATACATAATTAAGAGATTGGGTTATATCTTAGCCCTACATAATAAATTTAGTTCATAATAAACATGAAAGAAACAACCATCTTTATTAAAACGTCATCATGAGTTTACAAGAAAAGAATGAGGAAAACTTCTCTATATTGTGAATCAAAGCTCCAGAATTTCTGTTACTTCTCTTCTCTCTAGATTTTCTCCCTTTCTTCTCACCAAAAGATCCCCTAAATAATGTCAAAAGACTTCTATTTATAACCCACAAGGGTTAGGGTTTGTTTTTCCTTAATTCTATTTGATTTGGAACCCTTAACCCTATTCTCCCGGCTAAAAACGGACAACAAACTAGTGACTTCCATGACTATGCCGTGGCACTGTGCTGCGGCACAGTAGCTACTGGAAAAAGTGTGCCGCGGCACAGTAGCTGCTGCCCCTTTCCCGCATCATTCCACTATTCTTCAAAGATATTGATTTTTGAACTCAATAATGATGGAATTTGGAAAAGTTGTAAACATATGAAATGTAGCTCTTTGAATAAGCTTTCCAACGGTCTTAATCTGAGTTCTACATATCAAGATATTCTCAAAATACCAAGGCATGTGCAAGCTGGAACATAATCTAGAATCTTCTCTTTACTTCAACTTCCATAACTTTTTCAATTGAACTCCGATTCTTGATCCGTTTGTTTCCACTCGTCGCTCATTCCGTTGCAAACATAATTCTTCATCTGAGCATAACATTCAAGCACTAGTGACCTGAAAAACACTCCAAAAATACCTGTGATCCCGTAAACAGCAATTATGAAAATATTAAGCAACTTTACCAAATTAAGCCTAATTTCCCATAATTAATCCCCCCAAAACTACTAACTAAATGTGTATTTTCAAGCTCTTATCAACTCTCGTCAGCAAGAGCCAATCAGGGTTCAAAAAGGTTTTGTGCCGTCCAGGCCCTACCACATTGCGCAGTGACGAAAGGGGTATGGTTCTTGTCAGTGCAGTAGGTGAGTGTCAGGCTTACGAATGGTTAGGGATTATCCACCTGCCTAAGCCCTACGCAATTTGAGGATATTTCTCGTGCAGATAACCAATGGGATGCAAATAAGGATTTGCATGACACCTACCCATTTCCAGACTTGTAGTCATTACCTTGAGCTCTCCTACTATAAATAGAGGACATCCCTCTCATTTACATGATTGGCTAATCTTAGTCTAAAATAGCTTAAACATTTTCTCTCTCTTTGTATTCTCTCTAGATTATAACTCAGCTCACCGCACGCGACCTGATTTTACATATCTATTAATACAATAACAGTGGATGTAGGATTCGCTTTTGAGCATCTAAACCACTTTAAATATCGCTTCTCATTCATTGTTTCATTTCATGTTTCCTTATCACGTGTGATTTCTAAGTCCGCTTACCACTTTGCACGTGTGAGTCGTTGGTGTCAAAATCAAGCATCAATAGTTTGACACTAGAAGAAGGGTCTGTTTAGTATATACTCTTCATCAGAAATCTCTAACTAATCGATCGTACCAATTAGAAAATGGCTCGCAGTTTCGAACCTGAGCGAACAGACTATGACAATGAGGAAATCCCCCAAGTACGATAGGACATTTCTCCCAAAGTGCCGCCAATCCAATAGAGTATCATGGCCGATATTCCCTCAAGCTCGCGGCTCGACCCAACCGTCATGAGTTACCTGGAGAGGTTCAATAATACTATCCAAACGGTTAGCTAAAGGCTAGACCGTTTGGATCGAGTCGTGCCACAAGAATCCAATTAGGCAGTGCCACTGCCAAAAACACCTGCAGGTTACGTGAAAGCACGGAAAAGGGCAAAAGCCCATACCACACGTGCTGCAGCGTGTCAAAGAAGGGGAAAACAAGTGGCGAACAATGGACCAGTCGGCTCCGAGGGACTAGCGAACACCGATTGCACAACAGGTAGAATACTCGTGACACTATGACTCGACGACATGTCACAGCATGACTATCCCACGCCACGTCGCATGGTCTTTCCTCAACTGCAACTGTGAGGGTTCACATTGTGGAAAGTGATCCCTAGGCAGCTCCGCTGCCTCAAATTGAGGAATTATAATAAGCGTTGGATCAGTTTAAGGCTCAGCAGAATTAGCATGGGAAGGTCGTAAAGGGGTCTCCCTTTTCTCTAGCAGTTTTAGCTACTCCTCTCCCATCGAGATTCAGAATGCCCAACATGTAGGCATTCGATGGGAATTCAGACCCACAGGATCACCTATACAGTTCAACAACCTCATGGAACTCCACCAAGTCTTTGACTTGGCCAAATGTCATTGCTTAACAGTAACCCTAACTGCCCATGCCAAGCGCTGGTTCAGTCGCTTCTCGCATGATCAGTCAGCTCATGGCCTCAAATGAGCTCGTCATTCTTGAGACACTTCCACGCGAACAGGAAGTTTTCAATGCCGTTGAGCTACATGAGTAACATACGGTAGGAGAAGGATGAATCCCTCCAATCTTACATAGACAGATTCCACAGGGAACTCCACAAAGTGGCTCACACTCCCGAAGAGTCCGTTCGAACTCTCATTATCATGGGAGTTCGCCTGCAGATAGATTTGTGGAAGGAACTACAATCCAAGGATGATGTTTCCCTCACTCGCTTCTACAACCTCACCGAAAAATACCTCCGAATTGAAAATTTCATGACCGCTCTCAATCGCCACGACCTCGGTCCCTCGAGCAGTTCTCCCAACCAGGGGGAGAATAAGAGGATTAATCGCAGATGGGCTAATGACAATCAACGAAAAGGAAAGAAGCAGTGGTTTGAGCCCAATAAATCTTATGCCCCAGTTCCTCATCATAAACGCAACAGGAATCAATACACTCCTCTGAATGCCTCACTATCGACCATTTTGGATAAGTTAGAAAAGGCCAACTTGCTAGGAGAGCCGGAGCCCATGAAAAGTTCTCTCTCAGCCATAAACAATAAAAATTACTACCACTATCATAGGGACAATGGGTATCACACTGATGAGTGTCGAGCTCTCAAGCAGGCAATCGAAGACCTCATCAAGCAGGGGCACTTTAAAGAATATGTTAATGGCTCAACTCCCGTTCGGGTGAAAGATCAAGAGCAACTAGAGAAGAAGTGTCATGGTCTCAAGAGACTCTATTGTGTGGGGATCATCTTCGGAGGACCACACTTGCAGGGAATTCTTGAGGTGCCCAAGAAAGGTATGCTCGGGAAGCCCATCATAACCTCGTAAGTGTAATGAGCATGACGCCGCGACCTGCTAAGGTTCACAGAGAGGAAGAGATCACCTTATCTAAGAAAGACATGGTGCGATTGCATCATCCCATGAGGATGCTCTTGTCATCGCGGCTGAAATCAGCTAGTGCGAAGTCCACAGGATGTTGGTGGACAATGGA
The DNA here is from genome assembly GCF_008641045.1 of Pistacia vera. Lineage (NCBI taxonomy): Eukaryota > Viridiplantae > Streptophyta > Magnoliopsida > Sapindales > Anacardiaceae > Pistacia > Pistacia vera. The sequence continues at coordinate 1,458,898 of NW_022195866.1, read as the reverse complement.
AGCACTGTGAATATCCTATTTCAGCAAGCTTTCAAGAAAATGCAATTAGACGAGGCAGACTTGAAGCTTGCCTCCATCCTTTTTTATGGTTTTACCGAGGATCATTTGATTCCTAGGGGAACGATCTTGCTCCCAGTCATGTTGGGAGAAACCGATGAAATGACCAAATAACTGAATTTTTGGTAGTAGACTGCCTGTCCGCCTTCAATAGAATTTTGGGATGACCTCTACTAAGAAATTTTAAGGCAATCGCCTCCATCTACCATCTAAAAATGAAGTTTCCCACCCCGACAGGGATATAGGAAGTAAACGGATCTCAACGCGAATCTTGCGACTACTACATAAGAACAGTGCAGATGGTGTGCAAGGGAAAAGGAATACCAGTTGGCATCCTCGAACAGGCAATGGTAATCAGTAGGATCGAGCCACAGCCCAGCTTGGTAGAGGATAATATGGATCCTCGCATCCAAGAATGCCCTCACAGTGGGCCAATCAAGGATTTATCTAACGTATCAGTCAATCAAAATGAGTTGATCCGAGTGTTGAGAATCGGGAGTAATCTCAACCCTCAGCTCGCCAAAGACTTGACAAGTTTCCTCAGAGAAAATGTCAACGTGTTCGCATGGACTCATGTTGACATGATCAGATCAGCTTGAATGTCATATGTTATGCATTGAATATTGACAGTACGGTCAAGCCAGTTTGCCAAAAGAGAAAAGCAATGGACCCTGAACGTTATATTGCCTTGAAAATCGAGGTAGATAAACTTTTTTTGAATGGGTCCATTTGATAGGCGTCTTACCCGAGCTGGGTTACAAATCCGGTCTTGGTAAAGAAGCCTAGCGGTAAGTGGCGAACCTGTGTTGACTTCACCGACCTCAATAAAGTCTGTCCGAAGGACAACTTTCCCTTTCCAAGAATCGACCAGCTCGTCGATGCCATCTCCATACACAAGCTGTTAAGTTTTATGGATGCCTATTGGGATATAATCAGATTCTGATGTATGCATCGGACAAAGAGCATATCTCATTGTTACAGATCGGGGGCTGCATTGTTACAAGGTGATGCCTTTCGGCTTAAAAACGCTGGGGCGACTTACCAATAGCTAGTTAACTGAATGTTTTTCGAGCAGATCGAAAAATCGATGGAAGTCTATCTTGATGACATGCTTGTCAAATCGCATGTCGCTTCAGATCACATAACACATCTCGCTGAGATGTTCAACGTACTCCGAAGGTACATAATGAAGTTTAATCCTCTCAAGTGCTCATTCAGAGTATCCTCGGGAATGTTCTTGGGGTATATGGTTAACCAGAAGGGGGATAGAAATCAACCCTGAGAAGATCCAAGCTCTGCTTGATATGAAAAGCTCGACCAACCGAAAACAGGTTCATAGTTTCAATAGGGGAATAGCAGTTCTCAGTCGCTTTATATCAAGGGCAACAGATTGCTGCTTGCCATTTTTTAACACACTCAAGGCTAACAAAAAGTTCAAATGGACTCCGGAGTTCGAGCAGGCTTTTCAGACTATAAAAGAGCACCTCGGAAAGCCACCTCTCTTGTCCAAGCCTTTCCCCGAGGAAATTATACTCCTATATCTATTCGTCTCTCAGCATGCGTTTAGCGCAACTCTCATTCCGGAGGAAAGCAGAGTCTAATGGTCGGGATATTACATGAGCAAACGACTGCTGGACGCTGAAATGCAGTATCCAGTAATGAAGTGATTAGCTTATGCCCTACTGATCACCTCCAGAAAGCTGCAACCCTACTTCTATGCCCACACAATCCATGTCTTGACCAACTATTCACTCAGGTAAGTCATTCAGAAGCCAAAGGCTTCGGGTAAGTTACTCAAATGGGTAATAAAACCGAGTCAGTTTGATCTGCATTATATATCAAAAGCAACCATTAAAGGGCATGTTATTGCCGATTTCATTTCGGAGTTCTTGTACCAACCAAATCAAGAATCCGAGCAACGAGCTAGCGAAATCACCCAGGAAACCATTCGAAACTTATCAACCTGGAGCCTCTATGTTGATGGTTCCTCAAACAGGAAAAGAGCTAGAGCAGGTCTTCTCCTCCTTAGTCCCGAAGGGACTCGCATCTATGGAATTCTTCGATTTGGGTTCTAAGCTACGAACAACGAGGTTGAATACGAGGCAGTGCTCACTGGCCTGCGATTGGCAAAAGAGATGGGGTCAAGCACGATCAGTATTCACAGCGACTCCCAACTGGTTGTCAATCAGATCTTTGGAGAATATCAAGCCAATGAAGAAAACATGATCAGTTATCTGAAGACAGCTAAGGTCGTACTCGAGTATTTCAAGCACTTCACGATCAGACATATTCCTAGAGATAGTAACTATGTTGCAGATGTCTTGGCAAGAATAGTCTCATCACTAAACTCAGATACGCTGGAAAGTATTCTTGTTCGATACATAGAGATTCATAGTATCAGCTCGCCCGAGCAGGTGGCTACAACAAAGTCAATTTCCTGGATGACTCTGATTATTCAATATCTCTGAGATGGAACCTTACCTATTGACAAGACTGAAGCAAAAATCCTACGCACCAGAGTTGCTCGTTACACACTTATAGGAGATCAGTTGTACAAGCAAGGGTTTAATGCCCCTCTCCTCTGATGTGTAACCGATAAGGAAGCAAACTATGTCATGAGGGAGATACATGAAAGGATATGCGGCAATCACACAGTCGCGAGATCCCTCACTAACAAAATTGTCCGCCAAGGGTACTATTGGCCCCTACTTTAGGAAGACACTTTCAACTTTGTAAATAAGTGTGACAAGTGCCAATGGTTTGTGAACATACCGCAAGCTCCTTTCTACCAATTAATAACCATGACCAGCCCTTGGTCATTCTCCATATGGGGAATTGATCTTATTGGGCCTATGCCAGCTAGAAAGGGAGGGGTCAAGTATGTTGTGGTCGCGATGGATTACTTCACCAAATAGGCCGAGGCTGAACCATTGGCTGCGATCACCACTAAGAAACTCAAAAACTTCGTCTTAAAAAATATAGTGTGTTGCTATGGAATTCCTCATACACTAATCTCTAATAATGGGAAGCAGTTCAACAATAAGGAATTCAAGTAGTTTTGCGATAAGCTAGGGATCCATAAAAGGTTCGCCTTAGTCGCAAGACCGCAAACCAATGGTCAGGTTAAAGCTGTCAACAAGACCATTAAGTACACTGTAAAGGCTAAGCTTGACGCTGCCAAGGGTAATTGGGTCAACGACCTCCTAGAAGTTCTATGGACATATAGAACAACTCCGAGAACCTTTACTTCGGAAACACCCTTCTCGTTAGCTTATGGCTGCGAGGCTATGATCCTAGTGGAAGTAGGGACTGGTTCGCTTCGGAGAGACCTATTCAATGTAACAGACAATGAAGCACTTCTGCGTGCAAGTCTAGACTTAGTTGAAGAACACCGTGGCAAGGCTCGGTTAAGGATAGCATCCTACCAGCAACGTAAAAAAGGTTCTTCGACTCTTAGGTCAGGAGAAGAGACTTTCAGGTCAGCAACCTAGTTCTGAAAGAAGTCATTCTCTGCACAAGAGAACCGAGCGTGGGGATATTAGGACCTAACTGGGAAGGCCCATACCACATTGCCAAGGTGATACGACTAGGAGATATCACCTTAAAAGACTTAACTGTTCTGAAGTACCGCGAGCTTGGAATACTGAGCATTTTTGCCCCTACTACCAGTAATTCCGAACTTGGTCTCAATTTTTAATTTCCTTGTAAACTTTGTAAATAAGATCACTTTTAAGAAAATTTGTCTTGTATGATCTTGTTCGTTGCAATGTTTTCACAAGCTTTCTGTTTGCATATGTAACATTGGTCTTGTAGAGTACGCAAAATTATAAGTGCTATCACAAATGACTAAAAAATATTTCTTTTATTTATAATGTAATGGAGATAAGTACAGAGAAAACTAGGAAATGAAAAAATAAAGTAAAAAGCAAGGTTGTGCAGAAGCAGGAAGAAGCGATCACTGGTGTCCACCTCTAGGCCTTGAAGGTGCAACCTCAGTATCCCCCGGTTGGTTGTCGACCACCCAGTCAGCTGCTGGGTCCTTTGGGACATATTCCTCTGGCTGATCGCCCTCTAGAGGAGGCTCTTGTCCTTCCTTCTCCTTGATGTCATCACCAGCGTCTGCCATGGAAGTGAGGATATTCTAGTATTCGATCAGGAGGTCAGAAAGGTCCATCCCCGGGTTCCTTGGTCGCAAGCTATAGATGGCCTAAATCGCCCAGTCAACGGCCTTTCTCTCAATTTCTGGGCTTTGCCGCTTTATCTGATCAGTTAATGAAATGACCCACCCTTGGGAAAATTAGAGGTCCGCTTCCAATGCTCTCTTCTGCTTCTTGGTGTTTTCCCACAGCCAAGCTCTTTCTTCCTCTGCCTTCATGGCCTGTTCGGAGTTTACTTGTAACTCCTGCTCTTTCTCGCCATACTCATTGGTGAGTCTGGCCATTGCCCTTTGGAGCTTCTCCTCTCTCCTCGAACTTGGCCTTCTAGAACTCTACTGTGCGAAGGGCAGAGTTCCTCTCTAACAGTTACTGGTTCTCCTGAATGTGATATGCTTTTGCCTTTGCGCCCACAACTGCCGAGTCCTGCTTCAGCTTCGCATTTTCTTCCCTCAGCTCGCGAAGCCCCTTAGCAGAGTTTAAGTTGGTCTTCTGTTGGGCCAAGTGTAGAGCGGGCAGAGACTGCATGAGAAAGGAAACAAGGGTTAAACTCAATTTTTCTTAAAAAAAAAAACATAAAGGGTATGAAAACCAACCGATATTAGGAAATCCTCGACGAGGACGAGCTGCCTTACTTGGCTTTCCAACTGGAGCGCTATAGTAATCAGGTCCACAGGTCGGGAGGCCACGAACTCCTCAAAGGCCGCAGGGAGTTGGCACTCCAATAAGGTATACATCACCAGCTGCAAATGTTCTGGAAGTTGTCTCATGTAGTCCAACACATATGTGTCAACCTCTGAAAGAGTTGGCATCTCGTCCACCAGCTCTTTGCACGCTCTCTTTCAGGGGATCGCGACCTCCCCCTGTCCTCTACGCAAGCGCTCCAAGACTATCAAAATGCCAGGTGCGAGCCTCGTGGTTGCCCCCGAGCGAGAGGCCTAGTAAGGCTGCAACCTCCCGGGCTACACCTCCGAGCCCTCTGGCTCGGACTCTGATTCCTTAGCTTGCAACTGTTTTCTCTTCCTAGTTTTTTGGCCCATGGTTTTCTGCTTGGGAGCACAAGTAGCCACAGGCCGAAAAGTTTCCCCTAGTCGTTCTGTGGGTGTTCGCGCACCCACCTATGTCCGACGCGGGTATTAACAAGTATCGCATCGATTGGCTCAATCGGGGCGACCCGGGAAAAAACAAACCCCCTGGTCCTTGTCGTCAATCTCGGGACTCTAGGTGACATGGTCGCTGCATGAAAGCATGATTAGTGAAAAAGCTCACTGCATGCAAAAGAAAGAATTTCTAAAGTACGTGGACACTTACGAACTAAGGGTTCTAGAGATGCTTCAGAATTAAAGAAACCATATTTCCTCAAGTTGGCGGTAGTCACAAGCAGTCTTGCATCGTGACTTTGCTCAAGTAGATTATCGAATGCTACGATTCAATTGAAATTAATCAGAACCGACAACCTAGTCATCTTATTTCCTGCAAAGAGACAAAAAATTCCATTAGAAAGCAAAAGCTGAAGGAAAAGAAAAAACTCGCAAAGTAAAAGAGGGGAAAACTTACTTGGTTCCCTAAACTAGCAGACGCCATCATAATGAAAAAAGAAAAATTTGGTTTCGTAGACCTCAACATTACTGGGGTAACCAAATATGCCTCCCTTAATTGTAGATTGCTTTAAGAGGTAAAAAGAGTTTTTGTCCTTGCTCTTCTTCAGGTAATAGGAGCATGCAAGCTCCAGTGTAGTCAACTGGCCGAGGCCATTCTCACCACATGCGATATATATAGCAACATCTACATATACGCATTGGGCATCAATTACAATGGTGCAACCTCAAAGTGATCGAGGATCGACCTAATGAAGGAGTGAAAGGGTATCAATGCCCCGCATTTGAAGTCGCCTTGGAGATCGTGGCCATTCCCTCTAGGGGATTCCGAGTTGTATATGTTCTGTGCTGGTAGACGTCCACGCTAAGTGTGTATTGGTCCACTACCTTTTGTATCTCATCTCTGGTGGCCACTGATAGAATCTCTTGCACGAGACCTGCTGGGGTGTCCTGCTCTTGCAAGCTCGTCCCCTCGGTTATCTTGGTCACTGAGGCATCCATTGCTCCTGCGATCTGAAAAAGTGGCGACACGCAAAGATTAATTAGTCTTCAGATAGTATTCCATATGACGACATGGAAGAACAAAAAAAACCCTAATGTACCTTCCTTAAACCTTAGAAAACCCATAAAAACCCTTGGGGACTACCCCCAAGGATTTGTGCCCTAAATACTCACTCTTTATGAAAGAAAAAGCCTTCTCCTCACAACTACCCATAAACACTCACCACAAGAGTTTACCAAATAGTTCATACCCACCATTATTGTCAAGACAAGCTATCTACAAAATAGTAAAAGAAAAACAAAGGAGAAATCCTCCTTACCGCTTCGCTGTCGGGAACGGACTTTCTGTTGTAAACAAAGGGTGCGCACCAACTGAAAAATGGGGAGACTAGTCTGGTGAAAGCTTTGTTCTTGTTCTAAAAGTATGAGTTTTGTGACAAAGCTTAAGGCGAGCCTGGGGTTTATAGGGGGAGGAAGCGATGATTGATTTTCCTTAAGGTAAGCGACGCTTGGGCGGAATACGTTTCTCGCCATTGATTGCGACCACATGTCATCAATCCGCAAGAAGAAGTAACCGCCACACTTCAAGAATGTCAATCGACGCTTCCCTCCATTGGAATAACCAAGCGACGACTCGATTATCTTCTCCACATTAAATGCGCCCTCATCCACATTTAATGCCCTAAAAGGGAAGGTCGTTTAAGCATGGTTTGCATTTAATGCGCATGGCTGGCACTTATTATGCACTAGACACATTTGTCAGAATAAAGATTATTTTATTAAACAGATTAATTTTCAAGCGCAACGGATAACATCTGAAGAGGTCATTTGGGCAGAACACTCTTTGCTACGTATCGATCTCGAGGCAATGCGATTCCTTGTCCTTGGTAAAAATATACTAAGTATTATAAGGTCGCGGACCGTAGATGAGATTTGAAGCACATTTGTATGGCACTGAGTGGGGCCTGATCCAAGCTGTTGAACTTGTGGAAGAAGGCCACCTCATGTCACTTGTACTACCCTTAGAGACATGTGCTGGGACCTTCTTGCAGCTTGGTTAGCTTGACCAAGCGTCATTCAAAAGAAGTCAAGTCACGGCATAATTATGAAGTTCTCAAGGTTCAATCCTTAAACCTTAAAAACTGGGGGACTTTTGTTATGCCTAAAAAGTTAGGGCTGACGTGGACTCTCATCAGCAAGACCCAATCAGGGTTTAAGAAGGTTTTGTGCCGTCTAGGCGCTGCCACGTCCTGCGATGACGTAAAAGGGTTATGGTTCTTGTCAGTGCAGTAGGTGAGTGCCAAGCTTGCGAGTGGTTAGGGATTATCCACGTGCCCAAGCCCTACGCAATTTGAGGATATTTCTCGTGTAGATTACCAATGGGATGCAAAGAAGGATTTGCACGGCACCTACCCACTTACAGACTTGTAATCATTACCTTGAACTCTCCCACTATAAATAGAGGACATTCCTTTCATTTACAGGATTGGCTAATCTTAGTCTAAAATAGCTTACACATTTTCTTTCTCTCTTTGTATTCTCTCTAGATTATAACTCAGCTTGCCACACGCAACCTGATTTTACCCATCTATTAATACAATAGCAGTGGACGTATGATTCGCTTTTGAGCATCTGAACCACTTTAAATATCGCTTCTCATTCATGGTTTCATTTCCTGTTTCCTTCTCACATGTGATTTCTAAGTCCGTTTAGCACTTTACATATGTGAGTCGTTGGTGTCAAAATTAAGCATCAACAACCACAGAGAAAAATAATTGTTATAATATTTAAGATGGAATCTTAAATGTAGTTAAGAGATGTTTGATATAAAATTTAAATACAATTGTTTGTTATTGAAAATAAGGTATACAATAGACCTTATGAAAATGTGTGTGGTAGAAATGAGTCTTTTCGAATACATTTCAAAAAACTAGTGTAAAATTATTAAAGGATTAAAAGTCGTTTTCATAGTTTTATGTATAATTAAACCTCGATAAATTAATATCTTTGGGACTATGAAAATTTATTAATTAATCAATATATTATTTAATCATATAAATTAGTAAATTATTAATTTATCGAGATATTATTTATTTTCTATTTCCAAAAAATTGAACTTAATGCATGTACATATTTTATATGGTTAATGTGGTATAGAGAATATTTGTTGGAACCAACCAAAAATATTAATTTTTTGATGTTTAACTATATTTAGAGTTTGTAGGGTAAGAATCAAAGCTAAGGAAGAAAATATAATTTTGAGAGGGCCACAACTAACAAGACATGAAAATCAGATATGAGTATGAGTGAGTTCTTACTTGTTACGTAAGAAGCGAACTGCAAATTACATGTGTATCATGCAGTGTCTACACATTTTTATGTATGCGGCACCCTCGTATAATATTAGCATGTGTATGTAGCCATACTTTTAAGCAATGGCTGAACACCCTAAGGTGGGCCAGTGCCCTCCCTAAGAGTTTTATAAATTTATAATTATACACTAAAATGTTTTATAATAATATTTAAATAAATAACATAAATATTTAAATTACAATAAATAAGGCCAGTTTTATATAAATTATATTTTTCTCTAAACTTAATAATTATGGGGTTTTGAAGTTGGACAAATCCCTCATTATCTTAGTAATTATATAGTAAATGGTTTTTTAATTTAATTTATCTTTAGGAAATTAAGATTTTTTTGTGAGTATCTTTATGTTAGTATTATTTTTTGTATTGGTGTGTTTAACAATATTGTTGATGCATGATTTTGACACCAATCAAACGCACGTGTGAAATGTTGAGCTGGCTCAGATAACACACGTGGATGAGAGTGTGAGAGTAAAAGCAATGGAGAACAGTGTTTAAAGTGGTTCGGATGCTCAAGAAAGCAAATCCTACATCCACTGATTTTATATTGATAATAGCGGTCAGGTCGCTTTCAGCAGACTGACTTACAAATGATTACACGAGAGAGAGAGAGAGAGAGAGAAATGCAATTTCTTTAGAGAGATTAGCTAATCCCCTAAATGAGAAAGGAGTACTCAATTTATAGTGGGATGGGTTAAGGTTATGATTACTAAATCTGTGAGTTGGTGGGATAATCCGTGCAAATCCTTCTTTATGTCCCATTGCCCACCTTCTAGAGCCATTTACGTGATTTGGTGCACGGATTTGACACGTGGAATCACTCTAGCTCTTGGCTAGTCTAACGCGCACCCACTGCACTGATAGAAGCATGTCACCCCTGCCATTATGCGACGTGGCTACCTCTGAATGGCTACAGGCTTACCTAAGCTTTGACTTTTTATGCTGACTGAGTTTTGCGTCAGCCCTACTTTTTCAGGCATAATAGAAGTCCCCTAGTTTTTAAGGTGTGAGGATCGAACCTTGGAAACTACACATTATGCCATGACAGGATGCCTTCGAAGAGATTTTGGTAGACCCAACCTTATTGAAAAAAGGTCAAGACTGCGCTTTTATGCGCATGACCTAATATAGTCATTGCTTAAGGATGAACGACCTGATCTTAGACCATACCAGTGCTTTGATTCTGATCTTTTGAAGTTCACGACCTGATTATACTTGGAATTCTCCTCTGGACAAGGGATTGGGCTGTTTCAAAACTGAATACTCGTCAAGTGTTATATCGCTTCGCGACCAATGGGGTAGAGCCGAGGAGTCACATCGCTTCGTGACTGGCTCGACGAAGAGTGTTCTATGTAACGATCTCTTCAGACGTCATCTGTCGCATTTTCGTAATGGATACATTTAATGAAACACCTTTTGTTTTAACAAACGTGTCCTGTGAGCAATAAATGTCAGCCATGTGCATTAAATGCATGACATGCTGAAATGACATTCCTTATCAGAGCATTAAATGCAGATTGGGACGCATTTAATGCGGAGGGAGAATATGCCGTCACTTGAGTTTTTCAATAGAGAAGGACGACGATTTGGTTTTCTTGAGACGTGATGGTCACCCTTCCTCATGGATCTGCGACACGTGGTCGCGATCAACGGTGAGATATATTTTTTTGCCCAAGCATCGTTTAATTTCGGGAAAACCAAGTGCCATTTCTTTTGCTATAAAACCCAGGTTCATTTCAAGCAATGTCACCATACTCATCTTTTCAGAAAGAGCAAAAGACTTTCGCAAGCTTTGGTTCTTTGCCTTCCAAACCAGCGCGTACCTAATATTCGAAGTAGAAGGATTCTTCTTCATATTCCGAGAGGTAAGAATCGATCTTTTTTTGTGTTTATTTCTTACTTCCAGTAGTTGATAAACGATATCAGTCTACCGGTAGTTGATCAGAGACAAAATGTTCTCGTTGGGTTCGAGCCATGAATGGTGGCTCGAAACATTCTGTTAGGGTTTTTCTGGGATTTAGAAGGGGAAGTGTTTACTCTCCTCCACGTCATCGTACGAAATAGTGTACAAGGGCTAAACAATTCCCTGCTTGCTGCTTTTGCAGACCACAGTAGAATGGACTTCCCAACAACCAGAGCCGAGGAAGGGACTAGTTCATCTATGTAGGATGCTCTTGTGAGTCCCCCTCAAGAGATCCTATAGGTATTGACTGCCGAGGATCTGGACAAGATAATAGAGCAATATGTTCTTCGCGTGGATGTCTTCCAAGATAGGACACGCGCAGCTCAAAATCCGCCAATGGGCCTGGCCATGATCTCCGAGAGCATTTTTATGAGTGGAGGGTTGATCCCCTTCCGCCCCTTTATCAGGTCGGTTCTCGACCACTTCGAGATCGCGCCACTCCAGCTCATGCCAAACACATATATGATAGCGGTGGCGATATACATTGCGTGCCGCGAGAGTAGATTGGGCGAGCTAACCGCAGTGGAACTCGGTTGCTCGTATGTTCTGAAGAAAAGTAAGGAAAAAGATTCTTACTACCTTTCTAGGCGAACCACCATCGAAGCGGGTATACATAGTTACCCAAGAAATGTGGGAGCCTACGAGACGAAGTTCTTTTTCTTCCGCTACGATGGCTTTTGCTATTTCTAGGATCCGAATAGGTTTTTTTTTTTTTTTTTTTTTTTGAGCTTGCGAACTAGTTTGCTCTTTGCTAACGAGCTCTTTCTCCTTTGCAGTTAACAAAACGACCAGTTTGGAACTCCTCGCGGACCCAGATAGAATTGCCACCTTTGGTTTCCTACCCGAAGCAAGTCGTGATTCTAGATTGCTCGTGACGATAGAGAATTTGTGAAAGTACGGTTTCTTCAACCCGGAAGCGACCTTAGAGCCCCCATCAAGTAAGTTGTGTTAACTAGGTCTTTCTCGATTGCGCAATGAACTATTTTTACTAACGACATTCACATGCAGCAGTCATGCCTTCGAAGGTGCCAAGGTCACCACGACGAAGGCAGATCACTTTCCCTCAAGTGAGCGCCACTAGGACAATCGAAGCTGCTTCTAATGGTCCCCCGGCTGAAGGGGTTACATTTGGAGCTTCGACACGTCCTACTGGGACTTCCCAACCTTTGACGGGTGCCCCGATCTAGCCTACCGATGCTTCCTAGCCTCCTGTTGCTCACCTAAAGCAAAAGACAATAGCCTAGCAACCCAGGAAGAGACGACAAATTCAGACCTAAGAATCAGAGTCTGAACCAGAGGATCTGGGTGTTCAGCCCAAGAGGTTGTAGCCAGGCATTTCCACTACTCTAGGAGCACCTCGAGCAGGGCAAAGCGAGATTGCAGGCACTGGAAGAGGTCGGGTAAGGAACTGGTGGGCGACACCTCTGCCGAGGGCACCGGCACAGACACTCCAGTGCTGGACTCGATGGGACAACCGTCGGATCATTTGCAGCCAGTGGTCTTCACCCTGCTGGAGTGCAAACTCGTGAAAGCATTTGAAGAGTTCGTGAGTTCCAACCACGTGGACCTGATGTCCACATCAATCTAGCATTTAAGCAAGGTAAAACGAACTGTCCTCAACGAGGACTACTTTTTCATTCTTCTCGGTAGGAAACTGACTTGTTATTCTTTTTTATCGTAGGCTCTGCTCTCCATGCTACTATCCCTGCAAAAGGTCCGATTAGGAGCTGCTAAGAGAGAGGTCGCGTTGAGGGAAGAGAATGCGCGGCTCAAGCGGGACCTGGAAATCGTTGAAGCAGAAAATGAGCTATCTACCAAATCGGTGAACCTGTACCTAAATGAAAGGAATACAGCTCTTCGAACGATGGATTTTCAAAAGGCCGAGCTCGAGAAGCACGGGGAGGAGATAAAAGAGCTCCAGAGGACTATAGCTAGACTCTCTAGGGAGGTCGGCGAGAAAGACCAAGAGCTTAAAACGATCTCTCAACGGGCCTTACAAGCAAAGCGGGAGAAGGGCGAACTTTGGGCGGCCTCCGAGAAGCAAAGGCAAGCTCTCGAGGCGGAAATCCAAGCAAGTCAGTGAAGAGTTACTTCGTTGACTGAAGAGATGCAGAATCAAGCAGCAGAGATCAAGGCAAAGGCTATTGAGTGGGCGATTGAGTCTATCTATGCCTTGCAGCCGAGAAATCTAGAGATTGATTGTTCAACCTCTCAGAGGATTGGCGAGAAACTCTTATGCCCATGGCCCGACTTGACGATGAGGACGTAGCAGAGGCCGCCCAAGGATTTGATCAAGGAGAGACTTCAGGATACATCCCAGAGAAGCCCGCAACCGGCTAGGCGGATGGCGATCAGTCGGGAGATGACGAGGCCGAGCCTCCAGGAGTTGGGGATCAAGGTTGACAATTGCAATTTGTCTTTGGGATCTTGTTTGCCATACTTCCCTTATTAATGAAATACATCTTTCTTAATCTCTTGAGCACTTACAATTTATGTACCCTATGTTATACATGAGATCGCATTCTAATCGTTTATAACTGTAAGAATCAGCATGCATGAAGAGTGGTGGAGATGGAGAATGAAAGCATGAAAGCATGGATTCTAAAACCGGTTTTCAAACAAAGCTTGGAAAAGATATTATACCTACTCCTTTGCTTTGGATTGATGAAGATTAGCTTCAAAAGGATGAAACCTCCACACTTTAACACCACCTTCAGAGATTAGAGAGTGGCCGTGGGTTTGAGAGAGAGTTTTGGTTTGTATTTTGTGAACAAGTCAAGAATGAACAAAAATGCAACCTTTTGCACTTATATATACTTGGGTAATATTGCAATTATTTATTTTTCACTTCCAAGCCCAATAAAATCTTATTTTATAAAGGGACCCCACGAATTTAATATGCTACCCTTTGAATAATCAATATTATTCAAGGGCCCATGTAAACTAAACTAGTTTACATTAACAACCCAAAAATTTACCCCTTTTTACCCTTTAACTATTAAAAGGTTATTTTTGTTCATCTCATTAATCTTAACACTTTAAGATATAATAATTAAATATAATTAATTATTGCTTGACCATTTTAACCCTTAAAATGTCACAAATTATTTTCTATGTAACTATTACTATAGAAATCCCGTTATTACCCTCGGAAGGTGCTAGCCCTCTTCGGATAATCATTTCTCTCTCTCATCCTTCTCTAACTTCTCAAGGCTATTGGTGTGACCATGTAGGTCCACCGTGGATTAGCCGTGAGCCGGTTCTGGATGAATCCGGAAACCTGTCCGGAGGCCCAACGACTATGGTAAACATCTAGCAATGTGCCATAGTCCCTAAACCACGATGAAGAAATACTTCATCGAACCCATTTCAGATCATACGTACCATGCAGGTAAAGTCCCTCCATTGAGATATCCTAATCGAGTATGGATTCATGGAACGTCAAAATCCTAAACTCGATCTTCTACCGAATTGTCGATCAATATGTCCGGAACTTGTCATCACAAACTTACTTTTGTATGACTAATAATAGACTCTGGCCAGAGATTCAGTTTTCCGACATTTATCGATGTTCGTCTAGGAACTCGAATCCGGATGGAGTCAGCGGTACTCCCGATCCTATATTTCCGAGTCAATGGATCCCCTCTTGACCATCGTTCGTTTCCGCATATGAACAACGCATGACCAAATAGGCTTTATTGTACGAAACATGATTAGTCTCGTACTTATACACCGTATGAACCATACGCATCCATATCGGATCCGACTACAATGTCTCAGGTCAAAGGACTACATCGTGCACTGATATAACCAAACGATAAATCATTGACTACATGCTTTTCCAAGTGATTTGTCGTTATTCGGTCACGTTCGAAAAACAGTTCACCAACCGTTAATCCATACCAATGCCCTAGTGACATGACTATCATCGTCATCCGTACTTATATCAACTCATGATATCTTTCGGAAGCATCCGGTATGCCTACTGTACAATATAGTTGCCCAAATTTATATTGCTTCCGTAGGGAACCCTTTTCGATAATTCATTTACCTATTAAATGAATCATCTGGACAATTCATATACATACTTTATTTTAAATGCATGACTGAATAAAGGAAGCAATTTACATATATGAATTGAAGAACTCTTTCTTCTATTATTTATGATATATATAGATACAAGACAAAATGCTCTGAAACCGACAACATGAATGGTTTCTAGGGCATACACTAATATACACTAACAATAACATTAGAACAAGTATATATGAACATGATTATAACACGTCTATACGAGCAGAATTATATGTGAAAAGATGATTACAAAAGAACATAATAATACACTTGTTATTACAAAGATTGCGAGAAATAAAATCTTTACAAGGAAACACTGAGTTCGGAATTACTGATGATATGGTTGGAGATGTTCAGCATTCCAAGCTCGCGGCACTTCAGAACCATTTAGCGTTTTGAGATGATAAGTCCCCGGTCTTATCACTTTGGCAATGCGGTAGGGGCCCTCCCAGTTTGGTCCTAAAACTCCCGTACTTAGTTCTCTAGTACCGAGGAGAACTTCCTTCAAAATGAGGTCGCCGACCTGGAAGTCTCTTCTTTGGACCTTAGTGTCGAAAAACCTTTTCGCATGTTGTTGATAGGCTGTTATCCTTAGCTGAGCCTTGCTGCGATGTTCTTCAACTAGGTCCAGACTTGCGCGCCTAAGCGCTTCATTATCGGTTTCGTTGTACAGGTCCCTCCAAAGTGAACCGGTCCCTACCTCTATAGGGATCATCGCTTCGCAGCCATATGCTAGCGAAAAAGGGGTTTCTGAGGTAGAGGTTCTCAGAGTTGTCCTGTATGCCCATAGGACTTCGAGGAGGTCATCGACCGAATTCCCCTTGGCTGCGCCAAGTTTGGCTTTAAGAGTGTGCTTGATGGTTTTGTTGACAGCTTCAACTTGATCGTTCGCTTGTGGTCTCGTGACTGAGGCAAATTTTTTATGAATACCCAGCTCATCGCAAAACTGCTTAAACTCCTCATTGTCGAACTGCTTACCATTGTCTGAGATGAGAGTGTGAGGAATCCCATAGCGGCACACAATGTTCTTGAAGACGAAGTTTTTGAGCTTTCTAGTCCTGATCGCGGCTAATGGTTCTGCTTCGACCCACTTGGTGAAGTAATCCACTACAACTACGGCATACTTGACTCCCCCTTTACCAACTAGCATGGCACCGATGAGATCAATTCCCCACATGGAGAATGGCCAGGGACTGGTCATGGTTATCAGCTGGTGGGAAGGAGCTCACGGTATGTTCGCGAACCGTTGGCACTTGTCACATCTTTTGACAAAGTTGAAGGTGTCTTCTTGAATTAGGGGCCAATAGTATCCTTGACGAACAACTTTGTTGGCGAGAGATCGTGCGGCTGTGTGATTACCGCAGATCCCTTCATGTATTTCCCTCATGATGTAGTCTGCCTCTTCGCTGGTTACACATCGAAGAAGAGGGGCGTTAAACCCTTGCCTGTACAACTGGTCCCCGATGAGGGTGTAACGAGCAGATCTTGTTCGTAGGATCCTTGCCTCGACCTTGTCATCAGGTAGGGTCCCATCTCTAAGATACCGAATGATAGAGGTCATCCAGGAAACTAATTATGTTATATTCACAGCCTGTTTGATCGAGCTAATACTGGGGTTCTTGATGAACCGAACAAGAATGCTTTTCAGAGCGTCGGAATCCAATGACGAGACTATCCTTGCCAAGGCATCTGCTACAGAGTTGCCATCTCTAGGAATTTGTGTGATCGTGAAGTGCTTGAACGGCTCAAGTGCGGCCTTAGCTTTCTTTAGATAGCTAATCATGTTTTCCTTCTTAGCTTGGTACTCTCCCAAAATCTGGTTAATGACCAGCATGGAGTCGCCGTGGATGCTGATCACGGTTGAACCCATTTCTTTGGCCAACCGTAGTCCAGCGAGTAGAGGTTCATACTCGACCTCATTATTAGTTACCTTAAAACCAAACCGAAGAATGTCATGAATGCAAGTCCCTTTAGGACTCAAAAGGAGAAGACATGCCCCAGTCCTATTTCTGTTCGATGATCCATCAACGTAGAGGCTCCAAATCAATAGACTTTGGGTCGTTTCTTGAATGACTTCGTTGGGCTGTTGCTCTGACTCGTTCATCGAATGATATGAGAATTCTGATATGAAGTCGGCAACAGCTTGCCCTTTTATGGTTGTCTTCGTTCTATACTTCATATCAAACTGGCTATTGCATGGCCCACTTAAGCAATTTACCTGATGCCTCCTGTTTCTGGAGGACCTGCCTGAGAGGATAATTGGTCATTACATGGATCGTATGGGCGTGGAAGTAAGGTCGTAACTTTCTGGAAGCAATTAGCAGGGCATAAGCTAATCGTTCCATTTCTGGATACCGCATCTCGGCATCCAACAGACGCTTGCTTGCATAATATACTAGCCATTGAACCATGTTCTCTTCCCGAACTAAGGCTGCACTGACTGTGAACTGAGAGACGGACAGGTACAGGAGGAGGATCTCTTACAGGAGAGATTTGGATAGAAGAGGTGGCTTCACAAGGTGTTTTTTAATACTCTAGAATGCCTGTTTGCACTCGGGGGTCCACTCAAACCTCTTGTTAGCCCTTAGCACATTGAAGAATGACAAGAAGAGATCTGTTGCCCTCGATATGAAGCGATTGAATGCCGCTACTTGCCCATTGAGGTTCATAACCTGCTTTTTGTTGGTTGGGCTTTTCATATCGAGGAGAGCTTGGATTTTCTCGGGGTTGATTTCTATTCCTCTTTGGTTAACCATGTATCCCAGGAATTTTCCTGAGGATACTCCGAATGAGCACTTGAGGGGGTTTAGCTTCATTCTATATTTTCAGAGAATGTCGAACATCTTAGTGAGATGCGCTATGTGATTTGAAGCGACATATGACTTGACCAGCAAGTCATCTACATAGACCTCCATCGATTTCCCAATCTGCTCGGAGAACATTCGGTTAACCAACCGTTGGATGGGAAGTTGCACCAGCGTTCTGTAGGCTGAAAGGCATAACGTTGTAGTAGTACAGCCCCCGATCTATAACAAAGGATGTATGCTCTTCGTCCGACGAGTACATCGGAATTTGATTGTATCCCAACTATGCATCCATAAAACTCAGCAGCTCGTGCTAGGAGGTGGCGTCCACCAGCTGGTCGATCCTGGGTAGGGGAAAACTATCCTTTGGGCATGCTTTATTAAGGTTGGTGAAGTCAACGCAGGTCCGCCATTTGCTGTTGGGCTTCTTCACTAGGACCGGGTTGGCAACCCAGTTTGGATAGAGCGCTTCTTGGATGGATCCATTTCGAAGGAGGTTATCTACCTCAAGTGTCAAGGTGGCAGATTGTTTTAGATCCATCGCTCTTCTCTTTTGGCGAACTGGCTTGGCTTCACTGTCGATGTACAATGCATGGCAAATAATATCCGGGCTAATCCCAACCATGTCTGCATGCGATCACGCGAACACATCGATATTCTCCCTGAGGAAGCTGGTCAGTTCGATGGCGAGCTGAGGGGTGAGATTGCTCCCAATCCTCAACATTTTGCTTGGCTCATTCTAGTCGATTGACACCTCTGACAGATCCTTAACTGGCCCACTGGAAGGGCATTCCTAAACACGAGGATCCATATTATCCTCAGTTGGGTCAGGCTATGACTCGATCCGACTGATCGCCATTGCCTGTTGGGGGATGTCGAGCGAGATGCACTTCCCTTTGCATGCCATCTGCACTGTCCTTAGATGAAAGTCGCGAGATGCACGCTGCAATCCGCTAACTTCAATTATCCCCGTCGGGGTAGGGAACTTCATCTTCAGGTGATATATCGAAGTGACTGCCTTGAAATTTCTCAGCAAAGGTCACCCCAAGATACCATTAAAAGTGGATGGGCAATTCACTACCAAGAATTCAGTTACCTTGGTCACCTCGTCAAAGTCACCCAACGTGACTAGAAGTGAGATTATTCCTTTGGGGATCAGGTGGTCCCCTGTAAAACCGTATAAGGGGATCGAGGCGGGCTTCAGGTCGACCTCATCCAAATTCATTCTTTCGAAAGCCACTTGGAACAGGATATTCACAGCACTTCCGTTGTCCACTAACATTCTATGGACGTCGCAGCGCCCTATCAGGGGCGTGATCATGAGAGCATCATCGTGGGGATGATGCAATTGAACTACATCCTTTTCAGAGAAGGTAATTTCCTCCTCCTTGCAAACCTTTGGTGGTCGCTGCGTCGTGCTCATCACACTAATGGGATCATGATGGGCTGCGTGAGCATATCTTTTCTGGGCACCTCGCGAGTTCCCCGTGAGGTGCAGTCCCCAAAAGATCATTCTGACGCTATAGATACCCTTGCAATCACGATGCTTCTTTCCTGGTTCCCCTTGATTTTTCTCCTATGCGGGAGTGGAGTCATCAATATACTCCTTGAAATGCCCCTACTTGATGAGGTCCTCGATTGCCTGTTTGAGAGCTCGACACTCATCGGTGTGATGTCCATTATCCCGATGAAAGCGATAGTATTTTTTACTATTCCTGGCTGATGGGGGATTTTTCATGGGCTCAGCTCTCCGAGCAGGCTGGCTTCTTCTAACTTGTCAAGAATAACCGATACGGATGCATTCAAAGGCGTGTACTCATTTCTATCGCGATCAC
This sequence comes from Pistacia vera, assembly GCF_008641045.1. NCBI lineage: Eukaryota > Viridiplantae > Streptophyta > Magnoliopsida > Sapindales > Anacardiaceae > Pistacia > Pistacia vera. The sequence goes on along the minus strand of NW_022195866.1, from coordinate 1,439,542 downwards.
AACGAGGAACTCGAGCATAAGACTTTTTGGGCTCATACTGCGATTTCTTTCCTTTTCATTGATCGTCATTAGCCCATCTGCGATCAACCCTCCTACTTTCCCCCCGACCAGGCGTGCTACCTAAAGCGTCAGGGTCACAATGGTGGAGCACCGCTACGGAGTTTTCAATACAAAGGTACTTCTCCGTAAGGTTGTAGAAGCGGGTGAGGGAAAAGTCATCCTCTGCCTGTAGCTCTTTCCACAGGTCGGTCTGTGGGCGAACTCCCACTATGATGAGAGTTCGAACAGACTCTTCGGGAGTGTAGGCTACCTTATTGAGTTCTCTGTGGAATCGGTCGATGTAAGACTGGAGGGATTCATCCCTTTCTTGCCTTATATTGTTGAGGTAGCTTAAAGGCATTGAGAACTTTCGGTTTTCTTAGAAGTGCCTTAGGAACGTCATGCTCATCTGAGGCCACGAACTGATCGATCCCACTGGGAGCGACTTGAACCACCATTTGGCATGAGAGGTTAGGGTTACTGCCAAACAACGGCACTTCGCCAAATCTGAAACCTGATGAAGTTCCATCAGGTCATTGAATTCATACAAGTGATCATGTGGATCAGAATTTCTATCAAACACCCGCATATCGGGCATTCTAAATCTTGATGGGAGTGGGGTAGCTAACACTGCTGGAGAAAATGAGACGCTGTTGCGACCTACCCTTGCTCATTTTGTTGAGCTTTTAGCTAGTCTAGAGCTCATTGCAGCTTCTCAATATGAGGCAGCGGAGCTATCAGGGGATTGCTTTCCGCCATGCGAGTTCGACCCTCACGATTGTGGTTGAGGAAAGTCCGGAGGTTGGATTCCTCTACGCCTCGGCTAGCAGTTCCGGCCACCCTTGACACACGTTGGCCAGAGTCATGTGATGGCGACAATGGTGCAAAGAATTTTCACAACCTCCGCGATGGTATGAACCACCCTGCGAAGTGTGGGAACCTCCCGCATGATGACGATCAGGATCGTTTTGCTGGCGATGATAAGAATCGCCCCGCCCAGCACTTTTATGGGGGTACGCGTGAGATGCGGCATGGGACAACTCGGGCTGTGACCTTTCACTGAGTCTTAAAGTCATGGGTATTCTACTCGGGACGTGGTCGGTGTTCGCTGGCCCTTTGGAGCCCTTAGGGCCATTTTTTGCCACTTACTTACCCTTTCTTCGGTGCGCTGCAGTGCTCAGGGCACGGGTTATCGCCCTTTGCCGCGCTTTTGACCAACCTGCAAGCGTTTTTAGCAGTTGCATCGCCCCATTTGATTCGGGTGGCATGCCCCGATCCAAACGGTCCAACCTTTGGTTGACCGTTTAGAAAGTATTGTTGAACCTCTCCATGTAGCTCATGATGGCAGGGTCAAGTTATGAACTTGAAAGGATATCCCCCGCGGCATTTCGTGGAACTGAGGGCACTTCGGGATTAGTGTCATGTACTTGGGGGATCTCCTCAGCACCCTGATTGGTTCGCTCAGGTTCGAATTGGAGAGCCATTTGCTGTTGTAGGACCAGTTAGTCAGATATTCTCCTAATGAAGGACGAATACTAAATCAGACCCTCCTTCTAGAGCCAAACTGTTGATGCGTGATTTTGACACCAACCAAACGCACGTGTGAAATGCTGAGCTGGCTCAGATGACACACGTGGATGAGAGTGTGAGAGTAAAAGCAATGGAGAACAATGTTTAAAGTGGTTCGGATGCTCAAGAAAGCAAATCATACATCCACTGATTTTATATTGATAATAGCGGTCAGGTCACTTTCAGCAGACTGACTTACAAATGATTACACGAGAGAAGGAGAGAGAGAGAAAATGCAATTTGTTTAGAGAGATTAGCTAATCCCCTAAATGAGAGAGGAGCTTTCAATTTATAGTGGGATGGGTTAAGGTTATGATTACTAAATCTGTGAGTTGGTGGAATTATCCGTGCAAATCTTTCTTTATGTCCCATTGCCCATCTTCTAGAGCGATTTACGCGATTTGGTGCAGGGATTGGATACTTGGAATCAATCTAGCTCCTGGCTAGTCTGACGCGCACCCGCTGCACTGACAGAAGCATGCCACCCCTGCCATTATGCGACGTGGCTACCTCTGAATGGTTACGGGCCTGCCTAAGCTCTGACTTTTTATGCTGACTGGGTTTTGCGTCAACCTTACTTTTTCAGGCATAACAAATATTAACTATGATCACTTTCAAAACATCAAAACGTGTCAATGATAATTATAATTGTATTGAATAAAAATATTATCGATAATTAAATTTTAAATATTTATAATTTTGTTGAAAATTATAAATTATATCACTTTCTGAATTTTGCCTTTCCTTACTTGAATTCTTGGTTCCGTCACTCTGTGTGTGTGTGCGCGTGCGCGCACTTATGAGTAAAATGCAACTATTAAAAATTTGAAAAAAGAAGTGAATCAAAAACTGATAACAATTGAATGCAACAAGTAGCAATCTAAAATAAAGATAAAGTCGCATAATAGAAAGATTATTAATACTTGGCAAAAGAAAAACTAAAAACTAAGACAACTAAGCTTTGTGAAGGGGGCACGATTGTGATGAGATTAAAATACTCGAGATGAAACTAGGTTTTATAAACATAATTTATACGAATAGCATTAACCATTATAAAAATATTTGTCTTACAGTTATTGCTAGTCATTCTTTATAATTGTTTTTGATAACTGGAGGTGTCTAGGTCAGCTTACGCACATCTCAATTAATCTCTCGGACTCTAAAGTTAACGGCTAAGTAAATCCTCTAATGGTCATCTCTATTAGCAACCGAGAGTGATCAAACTCAAAACCTTTTGAATATTAATACATCCAAGAGTTCTTATCGTTCCATCCGATCATCTTAGGGTGGTTCATTGTCTCTAATTATTGCTGGAGCAAGCAATTCATCACACGACTAGAAATACTTGAATGTTTTTTTTTCATGTATCAATCTAATCATTAAAATCGATTCCATAACGTTAACTAAATTACAGTAATTTAATTTCTTAAATATTGCATGGTAAATTAATAAAAGGAAGGAATTAATGGCAGATATTTTGGCCTTTGTAGGAGATGATAAAAGGTGAGAAAGAAAAAGGACGTTGACATGAAGATGGGAGATGAATGTATATTGAATACAATAATGCTGCGGACACCAGCATTTTTACACCGAAATCTTGTACTAGTCTATGTGTCCTGTGATTCACACTAGCAAACCAGACACGTTTCACGTTATTAAATTTTTTTTCTGGTGAATGGTTGTTCATCAAATATGGACGGCCGTTCACTTACATGGACGGGAGTCCATGTACTATGGACGGGCGTCTCCATTTAAAGGACGCCCGTTCATCAGTAAATGGAATAAAAAAATATAAACAAAAGTAAGGGACGGCCGTCCATAACTTGGGGACGGCCGTCCCAAAAAATGGACGGGCGTCACATATAATGGACGCCCGTCCAATATTTTAATAAGAAAATTTTAGTAAACAAAATTAATGGACGGGCGTTCATATGGTAATGGACGCCCGTCCATTAACAATGCTTTTAAAAAATAAAAATAAAAAAGCATTTTGTCTCTTACTCTACATATGTCCTTCTCTTTCACTTCAAGTAGTATTTACTTATCTTCAACATTTTGTTGCAGGAAAATAAGCTCTCAGAAGACAACGTGAAGGACTTGTCAAGTGATTTGCAGGTAAGTTAGTGCTTGCTTTTGTGTACCATGTTGTTTAGGGCGCTTTGGACCTAGATTGAAGTCCAGGGCACCAAGCATAAAAAAATTCATCGACCTTGCTTCCCTAGATGCTGTCAAAAATCTTTAGGAATCTTGACTCTCTTTGTTGTATATCTCATTCTGTAATTTCGCTTTTATCCGATAACACCGTCCTAGTGGGTTCTGAAATTATTAACGTCCCTTTTCTTTATGCAGAAACTGACAGATGAGTATATGAAGAAGGTTGAGAGAATCTACAAACTGATGGCACATGAGGGACGACCGTCCATTCCTTGTGGACTGGCATCCAAATTTTTTGTAATTTTTTTAAAAGCATTGTTAATGGACGAGCATCCATTACCATATGAACGTCTATTCATTAATTTTGTTTAATAAAATTTTATTATTAAAATATTGGATAGGCGTCCATTATATGTGGACGCCTGTCCATTTTTTGGGACGACTATCCCTTAATTTTATTTATATTTTTTATTCCATTTTACTAATGGATGTGCATCCTTTAAATGAGGACGTCCGTCCGTAGTAAATGGACTCATATTCATATAATATGAACGAGAGTTTACGTAAATGAACGGTTGTTCACTAGAAAAAAATTTAATTATGTGAAACGTACCCGTATCATTATTGACATTGAATAATGGTTAGGGAAGAAGACAGTATACGTACTAATTATGTGTGGGGCAGCCTCGTCCAATTATAGCATGTGTAAGCAATAATTATTTAGCTAAAGGCCACTGCGTACGTTTTCATCGATCAGCAACTGACCGACCAACTAGCCCCCGCAGGTTCCAAATCCAACGGCTAAGGTTGTTTTGGGATGAGAAAAATAAAAGAAAATGACTATTCCACCAGACTCTCACAGATTCCCATATCTATGCATTTAAATAAAAATTATTGGAAAAAGGTAAGTATACAAAAACTTTATGTCATTATGAGGATTTAATAGGTACATTTTAGAATATTAAAATTAATTAATATTTAATAGTCGTCTTAATTAGAAACATTCTCAAAAAATAAAATGAATATCAATAATATGAAGTTGGGAATTCAATTTTGGGTTTCGAACTACAATTGATTTGATAACACATTTTCTTTAATTATAAGATATTAAGATGAAACAATTTAAAATACAACAAGGTATCACATTCATATCATACATATCACACTCCAGTGAATTTATGATATCTTTGAATTTTTTTTCTCTCCTCTCTCTTTAAATTAATTTTGATATGTGATTATCAGATATTTATAACTACTTGATATATATATATATATATATATATATTGCCTTATAGTATATTATATTATTAGCACCGTCATACTATAGACTTTTCATACTGAGATAAATGATATAATTTAATAGTCAAATTAACTGTCAAATTTATTTTGAGCATTGCGGGTTAATATATAATAATACTATGCATATAAAATTGAGATTTTAACTTTATATCCCAAATATGGCAACAAAGTGTTAGTACCAAATTAATGGTGTGTTAGTATCATATATTAATTTCAAGTTGAAATAAAAAGTTAACTTTCCCATAATTAACTTATAATGCAACACATCAATGACATCCAACCATATATTATTATAAATATATAACACAGATGAAGAGATGGAGATGAGGGTGAAAGGGAGCAATGGATAGTGAGGCAACGAATAAGATCCTGATATTCGGGGGAACTGGATACATAGGCAAGTATATGGTGAAAGCAAGCATTTCTTTAGGCCATAAAACATATGCTTATGCTCGTCCAATCTCAGAGAAAACCAGTCTCTCCAAGCTACAACTACACAAGGAGTTTCAGTCCCTCGGTGTCATCATTGTCCAAGTAATTAATTAATACTCCCTCTCTCTCTCACTCTTTTTATTCCATATATTTACAGGAAACTTCATTTTTAATAAGTTAAAAAGGAGAAATGAAAATGCAGGGAGAGCTAGATGAACATGAGAAACTTGTAAGTGTAATTAGGGAAGTGGACGTGGTGATATCTGCACTAGCTTATCCTCAAGTTCTTGACCAATTCAAGATCATAGATGCTATCAAAGTTGCTGGTAATATAAAGGTAATGTTTTATATATATATATAAGGTTTTCATTTAGGAATTTTTATTTAATTAGTAATAACCAGCTTATTTATCTTTGGTAGAGGTTTCTTCCATCAGATTTTGGATGTGAAGAGGACAGGGTGAGACCTCTACCTCCATTTGACAATTTTCTAGAGAAAAAGAGAAGAATCAGAAGGGCAATAGAAGCAGCCGGGATTCCTTACACCTTCGTTTCAGCTAATTGCTTCGGCGCTTACTTTGTTAATTTCTTGCTTCGCCCATATGACCAACCAGAACATATACTTGTCTACGGCAGTGGTGAAGCAAAAGGTAATATTTATTTCAACAAAATATTATATCGTAATTTCACTATAAGTAGATAGTAAATTAAGGGGCTTTCTCCACCCCGTAAGGTTTAATTAAATAACAATATTCCCTCTAAAATTTCTTAAATAACATAAATCTTTGAACCTTTGGTATGCCGTTAGAATTTATAACATGATAGATTAATAAATATATATATAATTGCCCTTCTATCATTTACTTTAATATCAAAAATTTAACGATAGTGGAATTTCTATTATTATAATAACTACGGAAAGAACTTTGTTATGTGATTATACCTAACCCTTAATTTGGCATTAACATCTATATGCAGCTGTGTTAAATTATGAAGAGGATATAGCCATGTGCACAATCAAAGTGGCAAATGACCCTAAAACGTGCAATCGAGTTGTGATTTATCGTCCTCAAAAAAATATCATATCACAACTTGAATTGATCTCACTTTGGGAGCAAAAGACTGGTCGTACTTTCAAAAGGGTTCATATTGCAGAGGAAGATTTAGTGAAACAAGCCGAGAGTAAGAACTTCGACTACAATTTATTCATTCCATTTACTCCATAATAATTTCGAAATTGTCTCATTTATTTGTGGGTAAAATTTTCATTAATTTTTTAACAATCATATTAAATTTAATGCTTAAATGTTTTAATTGCAGCCCTACCACATCCAGAAAATATACCAATATCCATTCTACACTGCATATTTGTAAAAGGTGAAATGATGAGCTTTGAACTTGATAAGAATGACATTGAGGCTTCTAAGTTGTATTCAGATTTTCAGTTCTCCACAATTGATCAACTTCTTGACATATATTTGTCTGATCCTCCGAGGCCTGCAATTGCTGCGTTTGAATGATCTTCAACTCTTTTTCACTCTTCAGTTCAAAACCTATACGTTGAAGTCTTATATATGTATTTCCATTTCTTTCTTTTCAAATAAAAGTTTTATTGTACTTTCTTTGTTGTAGGATATGTTTAACAATATGAATTGGAGTTGAGCTTCATTACCATAAAAGGAAAAAAAATCAAATAATAATGAATGTGAAAATGCATCAACATTCAACAACAATATTATATGTTCTTTGCGATATTTACATCAGTAAATTCAATCCTGTTAAATGTAATTTGTTGTTTGAGCTTATGACGGCCTTATTATTATAGGATTTTCTTCAAGTTCTGGTTGACAATGTTTTGAAAGCTGGCCCCACCGGTTGGACCGGAAACTGGGTTGTAATTTGGGTCAATCACAACTAAACTCGGCTATATCAAGTAACCCGGAGTAACCCACGGTTGAACCGGAAGAATAGTAGCGAACCGTCGATCTAACCGGCTCGGGGTCTAAACCGGGTCACTAATAGAGGAAAACCGTTCTGCAGCTGCCTCTTCAAAGTTCAATTCAACTCGTAATCTACATCAAAGATTTTCTTGATACAAGCAAGAGGGAGCTGGTGGTTCTTGAAATCGTTGACTTGATCGATTTCTTAACACTGGCAAGACCAAAATATTTGGAGATGTTGTTGTTGCTGTTGAAGGAGGTGGTGAAAACTGAAAAGGCGCGGCGACAACAGCAGTAGAGGAAGGAGGTTGGGGCTATGGGTATGAGGAGGATTGACCTTGCTGGGTGTTCTCCATTGAATTTTGATTATGATTATGATTAAGATTTTTGATGATGATCGGGGATTGGTGATGTTTGTTGGATGATTAGAATGTGGATAGAGGTGAGTTTATTTGATAGGATGTGGGAGATGTGTTTGCGCGGGTAGCGATGAATGAAGAAATGAATGGTTGAGATTTTGTTTGAGAGCAAGAGGATGGAATAAGGATACGGTACATATATGAGATAAGATTTTGTTAGATTCTCATTTTCACGTTTTTTTTATGTTTATATTAATATATTAATATTCTTTTATTATTAATTAGATAATTTGAATATCATTTTATTCTATTTTTATTTTTATTTTTATCATAAATCTAATTTAATCTATTTATTAAAATTATCGAATTTCAATTATTATTTTAATATCATTCTTTTTTCATTCAAGTTCCAGAAGTTTGACCCCTCTCTCTAATTTTTTGTTTGTTTTCGTATTCAATTCAATTCAATTTTTAATTTTATTAATTTATTTGCCTTTAATCTATTTATTGTCTTGTTCATTAACAACTTAATTCAAAGTTTAAGTTAATTTTTTCTTTTTCTGAAATCACATTTAAGCCTCTATTAATTTTTATTATTACATCATGCTGACGTTAGCATGATGACGTCACCGATTCGACCTATCAGTTGGATCGATCAACATGATATCTAAGCCTTTCATCGGGTTAAGGTCTGGGTTGGATCTTAAAACATTGGTTGAGACCTTAGTTGAAATCAAATATCCAAGATATATTTATAGTAGACTAATTCACAACCTATATAAGAGGCAATTGCTTCTTAATCATAAAATACTTCAAAGATGAAAAAGTTCCATGCAATAGTAAGGAATTGTTGACATGTGACATGTACCAGACTGGAATAACACTTTTTTTTTTTTTTTTTTTTAAAGGTATATGAGGTATTCTACATTGGAGCCTGCTTAATTCTCAAGGTCATATAACACCCTACATCAAGGGTGGATACAGTACTAGTTCATGGCCCACCCTCAAATTTTAAAAATATTAATATGTACAATTTCTAGATTTTAGTCTACCTTAACAGAAATATTAATGGACAAAAATATTGGATCCGTTTGGTTTGCTATTTCCTACCCTACCCTAAACCCAATTTTCAAAATACAGTTTGGTTTATTATTTAGATAATAGAATCCTAAAAACAGGATTCTGACAGATTTTTGACCATTGAAGACAAAGTTTGCAGTGCTGTCTTCTTTAATTTCACTTTCTCTTTTCACTGCTTCACCACCATTAGAAACCATCTTCCTCTCAATTCCAACAACACAAACCCACCGCACATTGTCTGACCTTCCACCAGCAAAGACAAAACAAACCCACCGCACATTGTCCAAACAACCTTCCACCTGAATCAGAAAACAACCCCATAGGACCACCCAAACACATTATTCCACCATTATCACAACAGAAACGCATCGCCACCACCCATCACCATCTGCCGCCATCATCACAAAACAAAACCCACTGTCACAAACCATCCACTGCCACCATCATCACAAAAGCAAACCATCATCATAATACCATCGTCCATCGTTCATTGTCTGCCACCTTAGAACCACCACCATCGATCAGGATCTGCCACGAACCACTACCATCGTTGTTTTTTTTGCCACAAACCACACCCATTGTTGTCTTTTCTGCCACGAAGATATCCTGTCATCGCCAATCTGCCATGAAGATCTGCCACGAAGATATCTTGTCATCGCCAATCTACCATGAAGATCTCCCGTCGTGGCCGATCTGCCGCGAAGATCTCCCGTCGTCGTCGATCTGCCACAAAGATCTCCCATCGTTATTGATCTACCGTGAAGATCTCCCGTCGTCATCGATCTACCACAAAGACCTCCTGTCATGGCTGATCTACCATTAAAATCTCCCGTCAGTCCTTATCTGCCACGAAGCGAAGATCAATGTCGTCGATTTGCCACGAACCACCATCATCGTCGCCTCAACATGAACCGACTCCGACCATCTGATACGAACAACACATCACCATGCAAATGTAATGGCGTATTTGCTTTGACAATTTGCATCAATATATGTAAATATATAAAGCTAAAATAAGTAAAAAAAAAAAAAAAAAAAGTTTTTTATTTTGTTGGTATTGTTTTTAAAATTTCAATCTTTACAGGGAAATATGTAAATTGTGAAAGGGACAAACAATAAAAAGATTGTAAGAACAAATTACGATCATATGAACAGATGTCACTATAATTTATCCCGACGTCGCAGAATTGATTACTACTTGTAGCAAAGGCGAAAGTTTCGATGTTTTTCTAGACTTGGAGTTCGTCATACACCCTGTTGGTCAACATTGCCTATATCTTCCCCTACATTGACGGCTTCAAGCAATGTCGGATCGAACGAGGTAATGGTTTATCTGTGTTTACTTTATTATGTTTAAATGTGCGTATGTGTGTTTGTAATGTGTTTAGTGATTGGTATGGTGTCCCAATCTTGGTTGTCGTTCTCACTGTACAGTGATTAGATGAGTGATACTGTGAACTGGTCCGTTGAGATAACCCACAAATTTCTAATCCTGTTATTTAAGTGGGCGAAAACTTCACTCGGTACTTCAATGAAAACAGCAGATTACTAGGAAATGTTGGATGACTTATCATCATTGGCTGGGAGGAGACTCAACATGACACAACTAACCTCTAAGTACTTTTGCTTGTGAAAAGTATATCAAGCATGGAAAAAATTGCTGCAACACATTGGCTTCGGGTGGGATCATGAGTCGCAAAGTCCAATGTGTCCCGTACAGGTTTGGCAAGAATATGTCAAGGTAAATTTTAAACTTTTTTAACTAATATTAATCAGCGACACCGTATTTGTTCGCATTTTTTTTTTTTTTTGGGACTGCTAAATATTAACATATTTTTATTTTGCATTACCAACAAAACCCACAGGCACAACAATTCTACCACAAGGGACTTCCTCACGAGGAGCTTTATGAAATCATATTTGAGAAGCAAACTGCCACTAGGAGATAACACATCTATATCTTAACCAGTGGAGAACTTCACTTCTTCCAATCAGGGCACAGTTGACATTGCTGATAGTGATTTTAAACCTGATCCAGATCGGACGACAAAAGAAAAATGGCCAAACACATCTGGTCATGGAAGACCAAGAAAAATGAGGAACAGAAGCAGCCCGAGACAGGCACTTATGGATATCATTGGCAGATTAATGAACGTTCGTGTGGAGAGGCGGAGTATGGATCAAGGGCTAGTAATCGCAGTGGAGATGAGGGAGACGAAGAGAACATCGGGCTAGTAATCGCAATGGAGATGAGGGGGACGAAGAGAACACAGGTGCTCCATCTGATCCATTTTCTATGAGCAATTGTATTGACATCTTGACGACCATGCAAGTACCCACAGAGTTTTACATGTTAGTTGTCAAGTACTTATATCAAAATCTAGGGTGGCGGGAGGTATTCATGAAACTCCTGCCCGAAGAAAAGGCTAATTGGATTTATAATAACTTTCGCAATTTGTAGATGACACTGTATGTCCTAAGTGTTTGCCAACACTTTTGTATGCACCAGTGGGCACTTGTCCTTTTATGGTTAAACCAAACTTCTATTCAACACCTTAATTTGAAAATGTCCCCAACTGTCTACTACTGTATGAACTTATTCATTGTGCTGTTGTTTTATGTGAAAGTACATGTTTCATATGAGTTTGGGATTGTCATTAGAATTAATATTGACTATTATATTTTGCTAAGTAGTACAATAACTATTAATTGTTGATCAATGTTTTACAAATGTGCAGGTTTAAATGGCGTCGTCTAGTCGTATAGGAAGAAGACGACGTTCTGCAGATGAGGAAAAAGAAATACTGACAGATATAACCATTGCACTCTACGGTGTTACCGCATTAGAAACAGCTGGGCTTCAACTACGACATACATCCATATTAACTGGTCATGAGTACATGTTAGAAGTACTTAATGGTCATGCTGACAGGATCTTTGATAAGTTCCGCATGGACAAAGACTGTTTTACATACTTATGTTACATTTTGGCATAGTAAGGGAAATTGCGACCAACCAGGAGAATGAGTATAGAAGAACAAGTTATGATATTTCTGACAATCGTTGGTAAAAACTAGACAATCAAAACGATGATGGAGGATTTCCAACATTTGGGTGAGACGATCTCTAGATATGTTGGCAAAGTTTGCGAGGCGATATGTGAGTTGAAGACAGAGTTTATCAGGCCACCTAACTTCAGTGATGTTCCATGGGAAATATCAACCAACCGAAAATATTACCCTTTCTTTAAGGTACTTCTTCATTATGTTTTCTATTCGTGAATAATTAAGTTCATTGTGTTATTAATGTTGATAGTCGGCTAATATGACTAAAATTTAATTTTGATGATAGGACTGTATTAGAGCCATTGATGGCACACATGTATATGCTTCGGTTCCACGAGAATTTAGCGATGGGTACCGGAATCACAAAGGATCGTTGTCACAGAATGTAATAGTTGTATGCGACTTTAGGATGATGTTCACTTATGTCGTTACTGGATGGATGGATCTGTGCATGATTCAAGAGTTTTAAATTCAATTCTTGATAATCCTAATTCTGGATTCCCACATCCTTCACCAGGTATAAGTATTTTTTTGACGTATTATGGCGTATTTGCTCCACTGTTGAGGCCCTAGAATTCAAATAACATGGTTGATTTTAATACAGGGAAATATTATTTGGTTGATATAGGTTATCCAAATAGAGAAGGGTTCCTCGCCCCTCATAGGTGAGTGGCTTACCATATTTCTGATCACCGCTGTAATCGAAGGGGGCCATAAAAGTTGTTTAACTACAGACATGCTTCACTCCGCAATGTTGTTGAGAGAACCTTTGGTGTTTTAAAAAGACAGCTCCGTATTCTGAATGGAATGAACAATTACCTGGTGGACAAAGAAGGGAAGATTGTTATGGCATGTTGTATACTTCATAATTTTATCAGAATGTACAATAAGGATATCTTCGAACGGTATACTGAAAATACGAGTAATGAGCAAATATATTATGATCGCCAAAACGAGGCAGAAGATGGTGGAAACAGAGAAAGACCGAGTCAACCGCAACAATGTATTATAGACAACATGACGACTGTACGGGATAACATAACGACTGAACTGTGGGCAGCAAATATGACCATGTCATAGTTGTTAATGGAGTATACGTGTAACAACGATTCTAAGGGTTGATAATTAATACCTTTGTCATATATGTATTAATGTGGTGTTTTTAAACAGTTGGATTAGTACTTGAAATTAATATGGGTTTTTTTTTTTTTAATATTTACTAGTTACGAAATTACCAATAAAATGTTTAATACTATTAAAATGTAACTTGATAAGTTTTAAGGTTATAATAACCCATTATTTTAACAAAATGCACCAAAATATTATATTAATAAATCATTTATAAAAAAATATCAATCAAATATTCAACACAAATAATATGGTCAAAATACTCTACCAAACACATTTTATCCAAATCTTATTCTCGTAATAATAACTCTACTCAACTATCCAATATTATTTCAAAAATCCTCTCCAAAATAACAAACCAAACGGACCCATTAATGTGCAATTAATTTTTATTTTGATTCACCCTAATAGAATTTCTGGATCCGCCCCGTAGCATCCATACTTGTTTTTGTTTCTCAAAAATTTCATGAAATAGGTTAGTTAAAGACCCCTAAAATTGATAAGGATCTAATAAGCCCAACGTTGAGATGGATACCTCATATTTGAAAACTATGAGGTCGTCATCTTAATCTTTGCACTAATTTTCTTGATCATAGAAAGTGAAGTTTAGGTTATCAAGTTATTTTTATATGTGACTTTCTAAGTTAAGGATATTCAACTCTTGGATTTGCTTATTTAAGATTACCAATTTTAGCTTAAAGGTAATTATTGGCATTAAAGCATCTTCAAATGACTTTTTATATGACTCAAACTCTTTATTATAAAGAGTCTATCCATAAAAATAAGAGTCCACTAGACTCTTTATCCTTTAAATATAAATTAAATAGTAAGTTTGGCTCTCCACATCTAGAAAGTCAAATTTTACTCTCTATCCTAATTTTAATTAATAAACTACAAGTTTTTATGTATTTTATTTATTAATTTTCTCTCCCATTAAGTCTCTTTCCTGAAAATAAAGAACATTTTTATTAAATTTAAAGAGTCCATTGGATTTGAAAAAAAAATTTGTTCTTTATATTTAGAAATTTATGAAGGTGCTCTTTATTTATATGAAAGATGCTCTTTAAAATAAAGAACATTATTAAAGATACTCTTATTACGTGATAAATGAGATAATTATCACAAATCATATATTACTTGTAGATAGTGATAGAGAAACATATATAGGTTTTTCATTGGACAAAAATAACTAGGGGTGAGCACGGGTAGCGGGTAGAACCGAAACCTGGGGGTAGAACCAAAACCGGAACCTACCTAGAACCGGCATTGTGAGGGTAGGTTTCGGTTCCAATTTTTTGGAACCGACATTGTGCGGTTCCGGTTCCAGTTCTTGTGTGTGGAGGAACCGGAACCTGAACATGGAAAAAGAACCTAAAAAGGGTACCCTGTTTGAAACTTATAATAGGTACCCGGTTTGGAACTGATTTTAGAACCTGTTTGAAACATGTTTTGAAACTTGTTTGAAACATGTTTTGGAACCTGTTTGAAACATGTTTTGGAACCTAGACTGCAATGAAATATTTAGGAAATGTGAATAATGGGGGGTTTCTATTATTTTACATATAAAAAAAATTAAAATAGAAAAAATTAAAATTTTAAAATAACCTAATTAAATAAATATACTAATATAATTATACTTATTACATATAAATTACACCATATTAAAAACTTTAATATATTAATATTAAAGTTTTCATTAATTAAGTAAATAATTGGAATTATGATCCAATTAAAAGTGTTTTAAATTTTTAATGTTATTAAAAGAACTATTTTGAATAAAATAGTATATTTGATTGAATAATAATATATTTAGTTATTTACTTCAATTATCAAGTTCTAAGTATATCTATAGTAAAATAGCAATTAATTAATTATATATGATAGACTGATAAACATTAATAAATTTAATTACTAGTTAAATATCATACTTAATCAATTATAAGTTTATAACATTACATTATAGTTAAATGATTACTTAATTAATTATAATTTTATAACATTACTTAATTGATTTATAGTATAATTAATTATAGCATTACATTAATTGATTCCTAATTAAATAATTGACTTATGTTATATATTTAGTATATACTTAACTAAATAATTAGAAATTTAATTAATTATAGCATTACATTATAGATTTATAGTAATTATTTAATCAATTATAACATTTCATATAAACATTAGTACAAACTTAATTAATGATTAAAATTTAATTAATTATAATATTACATTAAAGATTTATAATATGATTACTTAATTCACTATAACATTACATATAGTATGATTACATAATTAATTAACATAATGCTTAGTACATTCAAAATTAAATGGTTACTTAATTGATTATGACATATATTATAAATATAGCAATTACTAATTTACTACATAAACATTAGCATTTAGCTAATTTTTAATAATTATTAGAAATTTAATTAATTATAACATTACATTATAAATTTATAGTACGATTACGTAATAATTGAACATTACATTAATTAATGATTACTTAATTAATTATAATATTCTATTATAAACAAATTAATTATAATATTATATTAAAGATTTATAGTATGATTACTTAATTCATTGTAACATTTCAATATTTCATATAATAATATAGTTGATACATAATTAATTATAACATTACATAATTAGATGATTATTTAATTGATTATGATATTATATTATAAACATTAATTATAACATGACATTATAAACAATGTTACTTAATTAAATAATTGAAAATTTAATTAATAATATTCATTAGTTAAATAATTACTTAATTAAATTATAACATTATTACATTTATATTATGATCACTTAATTAATTATAAATTACATAGTTAAATATTACCTAATTAGTTATAAATTTATAACTTTACATCAGAAACATTAGTAATTTACTACATTATTATTTATTACATTACTTAATTAAATGATTAAATTTAATTGTTATAATATTACATTAAAGATCTATAATCTGATTACTAATTCACTATAATATTACATTATAGTATGATCACATAATTAATTATAGCATTACATAATTAAATAATTACTTAATGGATTATGAGTTATGATATCATATTATAAACATTAGTAATTACTAATTTACTACATAAACATTAACACAATATTTAATTAAATGATTAGAAATTTAATTAGTTTATAACATTACCTTATACTTACATATAAACATTAATTAAGCATTACATTATAGTTAAATAATATTCAATTAAATTATAACATTATTATATTACATTATATTATGATCATTTACTTAATTATAATATATTAGCATTACATAGTTAAATGATTACATAATTAGTTATGAATTTATAACATTATATATAATATTAGTAATTTACTATATTATTATATATTTATTAAACGATTAAAAATTTAATTAATTATAACATTACCTTATGTATTTATAATATGATTACTTAATCATTATAACATTACATTATAAACATTAGTATATTAATTAATGATTTAATTTAATTAATTATAATATAAATTATAAATTTATAGTATGTTACTTAATTCATTATAACATATTAACATTACATTATACTATTATAGTATGATTATATAATTAATATAATATTACATAATTAAAATTTTAAATGATTACTTAATTGATTATGACATTATTATAAACATTAGTAATTTACTACTTTTACACAATACTTAATTAAATGATTAGAATTTTATTAATTATAACATTATATTATAAATTTATAGTATGATTACTTAATTAATTATAAAATTCTATTATAAACAATATTACCATACATAATTAAATGATTAATAATTTAATTAATTATAATATTATATTATAATTAAATAGCATATTACTTAATTAGTTATAACATTACAATTTACATTGTAGTATGATCACTTAATTAATTATAATATTACACAATTAAATGATTGCTTAATTAATTATAACATTATATTATAAACATTAAACATAAGTAATTAATTAAATTATTAGAAATTTAATTGATTATAATATTACATTATTGTTAAATAACTACTTAAATAATTATAAGTATTTATAACATTACATTATAGTATGATCACTTAATTAATTATAACATTATATTATAATTTAATAATTATAATGTAATGTTCGAATGATCTTGGTGAAGTTATTTGATGTGAATTGTGATGAATAATTGCTTGTGTTTTGGTTTTGATTGATGAATTTTATGTGAATTATGATGAATTGATTGAATTCAAGTGTTGCCTAGAGATTGCAGGTTATGAGTTACACTGGACACAAATGAATGAATAATCAAAATTTGTTAGGGTGTATTTGTAAACTTTTAAAGTATTTTTGTCATTTTTAAACTAATAGGGGAACCGGAACCTGCATTTTAGGTTCCGGTTCCTTGAATTGAAGAACCTGCACTGTGCGGTTCTGGTTCCAATTCCTTTTTTTGGGAACCTGTACTGTGCGATTCCGGTTCCAATTCCTTTTTTTGGGAACCTGCACTCTGCGGTTTCGGTTCTAATTCCTTTTTTTTTTGGGAACCTGCACTGTGCGGTTCCGGTTCCAATTCCTTTTTTTGGGAACCTGCACTGTGCAGTTCCGGTTCTGATTCCCCCGGAAAGTGCAGGGCACCCGAAACCGCTCACCCCTAAAAATAACCATAAAATCATTTGAGTTAAGAACAGAAGTAACCAAGATATATTTTCCTCAACTGTAAATGTTAGACTAAAACATGGTTTAACATGTTTTCAATTAGTTTATTCAACATCGAACTATATGGTTTAATGTGGTTTAGCATTTTATAAATTTAAGATATTGAATATGATAAAAGATTAAATACTTGATATTTTTCACTAAGAGAAATAAAATCAATTAATACGATTTTATGGTTATTTTTGTATGTATTTGTCTTTTAAAATAATGAGATGGCTATATGTAGCAATACCCTATATATATAAATTGAATTATTTATTTTATAAATTTAGCATCACATATTTAGCACGTGTAATTAGATGTCCACCCCAAACGTTTGACGTAATTGAAGGGAGCACATTTAGTCTTGACAACCTCCCAAGTTCGAGTGTCCGCCATAGCGGGCCTTTGGGGAGGGGGTAGGGGTTAAAAAATAACTTTCTAATTATTATTGTAAAAAATAAAAATAAAAATAAAAATTAAACGTCCTTTTTATCTTTAGCGAGTTTAGTTTTTTTTTTCTTTGACCATCTTGTATTTGTATTAATGTTTCTATATTTGACTCAACTCATTTACTTTTCTACTACTTTATATTACATTATTTTGAATTTGTCCCCTCTAAAGTTAATTCCCAGGTCCGACTTGTATCATATAACAAGTTTTGAACCAGACTCTTCAGCAGACAAAAAAGATAAATGTGCAAATAAAATTATAAAAGGCCAATTATAAAGAAAAAATATAGGAAGAAATAAGAATTAAAGATGATTAAAAAGACCCGTTTAATCCCATAATCAAATATGATTATAAGCCTAGTTAGTTAATACGGGTACGGCAAAAAAAAGGTACAGGAATTATACGGGTATAATACGATAAATGGTGAAAAATACGCTTATAAAAATTTAGCCATAAAATTCGGATACGGGAAAAATACGGTACGGATATATACGGGTTTAATACGGTGCATTGTCAATAATACGTTTTGAAAAATACGGCAATATCAATCTTAGTTTTAACACTTTTATGGACTACCTGGTTAAAATCAACATAACATTTCAAATACAAAAGTATTCAATTTGACTGTATTTACAAGAACATAAAAGAGAAGTAGAGAACATCATCAAATACCTGGTCAAATGCAAAGTATTTAATTAACCAATAACATAAATACACAATATATAACTGATATTCAAATTATAGTCTCCAGACTCAAACAATTATATAACATTAATTGTGATGAATAATTGTTTGTGTTTTGGTTTTGATTGACGAATTGTATGTGAATTGTGATGAATTGATTGAATTCAAATGTTGCTTAGATATTATATGTTATGAGTTACATTGGACACAAATGAATGAATAATTAAAATTTGTTTGGGGTGTATTTATAAACTTTTAAGGTATTTTTGTCATTTTTTAAACTAATAGGGGGGTAATTATTTTTTATAGGGTACCCCGGAAAGGAACCGGAACCTGCATTTTAGGTTCCGGTTCCTTGAATTGAAGAACCTGCACTGTGCGGTTCCGATTCTGATTCCTTTTTTTAGAAACCTGTATTGTGCGGTTCCAGTTCTCTCAAAAAATGAAGGGTACCCGGAACCGCTCACCCATAATTTAGTTTACTGGGGTTTACCATTACCAACGGCATCTTGAGCACCCAGAGTCTTCTTTTTCATTCCTTTTTTTTATTTCTATCACAAAAATAGAGGAGACACGCAAAAGCATAAAGGATTTTGAAGAAAAAAATGTCAAAACAAGTCTCCCATTTTTCCCATGTCTGAGCCTCAACACTTCAATGACTATGGCTTTGACCCTCAAATCGATTATTTTCAGGTCTCATTTACTTGTGTTATGCCTAAAAAAAAAAAAAAAATACCCTGATGTCAGCTCAATAAGTGCTTAAAAGATAAAATATACTAGCTGTCAAACCCATACCATCTCAAATATATTTTGTATCAACCCTACCTTATTTTAAGATAAGGATGAATGAGAGCTCTCCATGTGTCAAGGTAACTTGTAAAAGCATTCATTACATGATCTCAAAGGTGTATAAATTGACATCTCTCTTCTTAAAAGAGGGGGCTAGGCAGATAAAAGCTAGACAAACATTTGAGCTTCATCATTTCTCTCTGTAAACAAAGTATTTCTCCATATTTGTACGTCTTACAGACAATATCAAAGAAATAGTCAGAAAATAATAAAATAACAGTTGATGTAGGATTTGCTTGAAGCATCCGAACCACTATAAATACTTATCTTGTCAATCATTTATTTATGTTTCTGCAAACATATATAATCTTTGCACCATATTCAAATCTCATGAATCCATCACGTATAATTTTTAAGACTCTCTTAGCATTTTGTACGTGCGAGTCGTTGGTGTCAAAATCAAGCACCAACAACTTGTTTTCTTGGTCTTTTTGTCTTTTTCTTATTTGTTGCACAAACTTTGTAGTGGAGTGTTACTGACTCATTTGTTGAAAACAAGGTGTTAGAAGAAGCGAGGAAGTAGAAGAAAGAGTCATCAAGATTCACAGACTCATTGCACTTCAAGCTTCAGAAACCCATTTCAGAAGATGAGTCCAAGGTCAAGAAGACCCTCCACAACAAGGCCAAGAAGAAATGTTGGTGGAGAAATGCTACGTGACAGCGTGAGGCTGCTGCAGACTGCAGCCTGCAGTTCACCAAATGTGAGAAAGTGAGAATTGAGTGAGTTAAGGTTTTTACTTTTTAAATTTTCTATTTTCCAGCTTTTTTTTTTTTTTTTTTAAA
>NW_022195866.1:1375491-1413826 GCF_008641045.1 Pistacia vera | reverse complement strand
CGATTACTCTCTCTTCTTCGGTAAAACACCATTGTTAAACCTTTAGGGTTTCTACAGTTTGGGTTGAGTGTTTCCTGTAACTTGAGTGTTGAGTGACTGGTTAGGTCATTTCTGGGTGTATTGTATACACTGTTCTTAGGGATTCGAAGGGTGTAATCTCTAGGGGTTGGTTACGGGTTGAAGAAGGGGTTTTGAGTGACTTGTGTTGCTTATTGTGTAATCTGTAAACTTGACAGTTTTAGTGCAGCGAGCTCGTGTGATTCTCGAGTTCAACGTGGACGTAGCTTGCTCAATCTTAGAGCAAGTGAACCACGGTAAATCTGTTGGTATTGTGTTTGATTCTTGATCTTGATTTGTTGCTTGTGTTGGTTGATTCTTTCTTTGAGTAGTTATAACACTTTTTGACTATTAAATTAAACGGTTTTCTGTTAATTTAATGCTGAAATTTTGAATTTATGAAATCAATGGAAACTTGCTATTTCTGGGTGGGAACATGACTTTTACTCTTTCTTAATAAGATAACCTTGGAGTTGTTGAATACTTGAATGTAGGGGTGAGTGGTTTCGGGTACCCTGCATTTTTCGAGGGAACTGGAACCGAAACCGAAACCGTACAGTGTAGGTTCCCAAAAAAATGAACCGGAACCGGAACCGCACAGTGCAAGTTCTTCAATTCAAGGAACCAGGGCCTAAAATGCAGGTTCTGGTTCCTTTCCCGAGTACCCTATAAAAAATCAATTACCCCCTATTAGTTTAAAAAATGATAAAAATACCTTAAAAGTTTACAAATATACCCCTAACAAATTTTGATTATTCATTCATTTGTGTCCAATGTAACTCATAACATGTAATCTCTAAGCAACATTTGAATTCAATCAATTCATCAAAATTCACATAAAATTCGTCAATCAAAAACAAAATACAAACAATTATTCATCACAATTCACATCAAATAACTTCACCAAAATCATTCAAATTGAGAATGGAGAAGAACCAGCAAAGTAGACAACACGAAGAAGAAGATAACAGAGTCCCAGAGAGAATGGAGAAGGAGAGAATTTGTCAATTTGAAATACCTTAATCGAATTGGGTATTTTGCTTTGATTGTAAATGTAAAATTACAAGATAGCCCATTATTTATACTAATTTCTAACATTGCCAGGGTCTATTTGATAAATTAATAAATTATTAATGTTTATAAATTTTATTAATTTAATGTTATAATTGGCCAATTGGGTATTTATAATATACTAAATATAATTTAGTAAATTTAATATTATAAATTAGTAATGTTTATAATGTAATATAATAATATGGTAATTATTAAATTATAATGCAATGTTATAATTAATTAAGTGATCATACTATAATGTAATGTTATAAATACTTATAATTATTTAAGTAGTTATTTAACAATAATGTAATGTTATAATCAATTAAATTTCTAATAATTTAATTAATTACTTATGTTTAATGTTTATAATGTAATGTCATAATTAATTAAGTAAATAAGTAATTATTTAATTGTGTAATGTTATAATTAATTAAGTGATCATACTACAATGTAAATTGTAGTGTTATAATTAATTAAGTAATATACTATTTAATTATAATGTAATATTATAATTAATTAAATTGTTAATCATATAATTAAGTATTGTAATATTGTTTATAATAGAATGTTATAATTAATTAAGTAATCATACCATAAGTTTATAATATAATGTTATAATTAATAAAATTCTAATAATTTAATTAAGTATTGTGTAAATTAGTAAATTACTAATGTTTATAATATAATGTCATAATCAATTAAGTAATAATTTAATTATGTAATGTTATATTAATTATATGATCATACTATAATAGTATAATGTAATGTTATAATGAATTAAATAATCATACTATAAAGCTATAATTTAATATTATAATTAATTAAATTTCTAATTATTTAATTAATATATTAATGTTTATAATGGAATGTTATAATTGATTAAGTAATCATATTATAAATATATAAGGTAATGTTATAATTAATTAAATTTTTAATCATTTAATTAAGTAATGTAATAATATAGTAAATTAGTAAATTACTAATGTTTATAATGTAATGTTATAAATTCATAACTAATTATGTAATTATGTAATCATTTAACTATGTAATGCTATAATTAAGTAAGTGATCATAATATATAATGTAATATAATAATATTATAATTTANTTGTTACACCAGAATTCGCCAATTTCTGCCAAGCAGTTTTTAAGGCTGTTACTGGTTTCCAGCCTATATACCTTTACACAGTTATAATAAGAAATAAAGAAAGTAGAACAACAAAGAATCTTTGAAGGTACGTGGCTTTGTTACACCAGAATTCGCCAATTGCTGTCAAGCAGTTTTTAAGGCTGTTACTGGTTTCCAGCCTATATACCTTTACACAGTTATAATAAGAAATAAAGAAAGCAACACAACAAAGAATCTTTGAAGGTACGTGGCTTTGTTACACCAGAATTCGCCAATTTCTGCCAAGCAGTTTTTAAGGCTGTTACTGGTTTCCAGCCTATATACCTTTGCACAGATTCGAGAATAAACCCCAAATTTCAGAAGCCCTAATTTTGAAACCCTAATTTCACGAAACCCTAATTTCGCGAAACCCTAATTTCACAACACGAAACCCTAATCTTCCAAAAGATGGCTCTGATACCACTGTTATAACTACGCAAAGATTGAATCAACCAACACAAGCAACAAAACAAGATAAAGAATCAAACACAATACCAACAGATTTACCGTGGTTCACTTGCTCTAAGATTGAGCAAGCTACGTCCACGTTGAACTCGAGAATCACACGAGCTCGCTGCACTAAACTGTCAAGTTTACAGATTACACAATAAGCAACACAAGTCACTGAAATAAACCCCTTCTTCAACCCGTAACCAAACCCTAGAGATTACGCCCTTCGAATCCCTAAGAACAGTGTATACAATACACCCAGAAATGACCTAACCAGTCACTCAACAATCAAGTTACAGGAAACACTCAACCCAAACTGTAGAAACCCTAAAGGTTTAACAATGGTGTTTTACCGAAGAAGAGAGAGTAATCGAAAATGAAAGCCTAATCTCTGTTGCCTCAACTGCCAAATATAATTCTGCTTTTATATGGGAACATTAGGGTTAAATGTCACCCATAGGATCTCCCTTTATCATCAACGCTCAGGATTGATTCTGTCAGTTGGAGCAAAGCGACGTCGTTCCACTTAAATGTCAATACGGTATCGTTTCAAGCCATCATCCAACAGTATATCAAGTCATGACACGCAATGGGTGAGACTTTCTAAATTTCGGATAGGTTATTCTACAGCAGAAGAAAGTTTCCTCTGTTCATCATATAAGTGATGGCTGTCATTCTGAAAATCTCTGGATTTTCTTCCCTAGAATTTGGATTATGTTGCTGAACTTTATAATTAGATAGCTAGATCAAGGCTACTGCTATATAATCGTTCACTATTGGATGCTTTCTGTGTTGTGATTCAACATATATACAGTAGTGGATCCGATTAATGACTTGTGGGGACTACAGTCCCTATCAACTTTTGAAAAAAGTCCATATTTTATATTTATTTAAATTTTACACTTATAGAATTATGAGATTTTGGGAACAACCCCCACGGTTAGTTTAGATTTTATTTTTGTAAAACCCTATTTTTAATCCAAGTATATATATTTCATATTTTTTGTGATTTTTATTTTTATGCAAGAGGATCTATTAGTTTTTAAAAGTTTTATTAGGAGTGAAAATGAAAGGAATAAGAACTGTTGGGTTTGCATTTAACTGAGAGGAGAAATCTAGGCATTTTTACATCAGAAAGCTAATGTGGCGAGGTCATGGTGAGAATGAGAGAATCTTGAGACAGTTTCATAATTCAAATAAGTTGTTTTATATATAAATTGGGTTGTTTGTCAAAAATGAAGAAAAATGGAGAAAAGCCCATAAAGAAGAAAGAAAGAAGAAGCAAAGGAAAAGGAAATGGGTTTGGTCAGTTTTATCTATTTGATTTTTCTGCACTTGAGTTGATCGTACTTGAGAACCAGATTGAGATTTATGTTATTGACATACGTTCTTGTGATAAATTTGTTGAGTTACAAGGAATTGGTGATTTGGTTAAGAATTTAGTTCGGTTTAAAAAAGAAATTTTGTATACGTTGGTGTATAAGCTTGTGAAAGTTGCATTGGTTTTATTAGTTGTAACTGCGACTGTTGAAAGGGTTTTTTCTACAATGAATCTTGTAAAAAATCGATTATGCAATCGAATGGGAGATCAATGGATGAATGATTGCTTGGTCATCTATATTGAGAAAAATGTATTTTATACAATTGACAGTGAAATGATTATCCAACGTTTTCAGAATAGGAAAATTAGTCAAGGATAATTGTAAAAAAATTGTTCTACTTTTACAAAAATTGTATTTTTTGAAGATATTTATTTGTATTTTATAACTTTTTATTGAAGCTCATTGTAATTTAAAAAAAAAAAGTGTAATTATGATTGGTTTTAATTTTTTTTTTTTTTTTTTTATATTTTGCCCCATTAAGGGAAATTCCTAGATGCATATATAGTTACTATCTAATGTTGGTGATGTTTGGCTTTCTAGGCAGTGAAATGATGTTGACTGCTCTTTCTACTCTTGTAAGCTGCTACTATTTAGGTATTTGTTTTCTACTGGATATGACAAAAAGCAACACAGATTATGGGTATTGGAACATAAAGCAAGAGACATGACAATTCAAAGAAACTGAATTTTATTTAATAAGGTGGTAAATATAAAAGAAAGACTTTCTGGGGCAAAAGTAGAAAAAGGTACACGCTTTTCTATCACTTTACTTCAAGGAAAAGCAATTCATTGAAATCATGCGATATGCCAGCCCAAGTGCCCAACTGCCATTCTCTCTATCATCTCCAGATGCCATTATAAGCAGCATCATTTATTTGCTCCTCAAATCTGTCCTCACAACCAGCTCAACTCATTTAATTGCCCCACCAAGGACGGTTTAGAAGCGTGTGTAGACATACAAGTCCTAAAATGATTCTATTGGATTGAATATATATATGTGTGTGATAGGATATTGTGTTTGGGACAATACTGGATTGAACAAAATAGTTATATTCAAATTTCATAATAATATAATAACTAATTTAAATAAAATTTATAATATTAAAGCTCAAAATATATTGGAAAAAATTACATTAATAATATAAATCATTTATAATTATAAATTTCAGTAGGAAATTCAAGGCTTTTTAGTCAATCATTTCTGGGGTTTCTTGTTTACCTGATCTTCAAGATATATATGTCAAATCTTGTGCCTAGGTTGAGAGAAGCTAGCAGATGTGACCATGGTGACCTTAAACAATCATAATCTGTTTGGTTAAGCAAACTCAAATAGATTATGCAGTGTTTAAGGGGTGGGAGCAGCAGATTATGCATCTAGTATATTGCAGTCGTTGTAGTGCCATGTATGAAGGATGGGAACTTGGGCAGAATGAATTTCTTGCAGTTGATATATATATTTTGCATAGACAGTGGAAGAGTTACAGTCTCGGTTGTGGCTTTGGTGTGGGAAATGAGGCTGCTGCTTGTGCAGATCTTTTTGTTGTTTTTTTGGCTGCCGTTGGGAGAGATGGATAGAGTTTTATGGCATTCCTCTTTTGCTTGGCCATTTGTATACGATCACATGTATTTCTTCTATGATAGCTTTTTTTAATACAATCATATAACACAGATTGACCTCTCTCAATGATTTATCCATTTTAAAGTAATCAAAATTTATATTCTTTTAAAAGTTATATTACAATTTTCATACTTATTGATAAGATATATACGAAATAAAAGATAGGCCAATTGTTGGCTCATCAATTTCATAAAATCAATTAACACGACTTGACATTCTTTAACAATTTGTCTAGGTTGCAATAGAATTTGTAATTATACACTTGTTTTTATGAGAAGACTTTGAATAAGCTTTAGTGAATATTTTATTGATCTTTGTATGTGATTATTTGTTCAATAATGTACCTACAATAATTTTATTTAATAAGAGGTTGTATTAAAACATAGTTTAAGAATGAGATTGTCAATAATAATAATGTCAAAGGCAATAAGAGGTCTGAGGAAGAAGCCTTTAATGGTTTAATGGATCATTTGTTTGCTGCTAATAGGAATAGAGAGACTTTGGGCTTCTGCTTGTAAGTTGAAAAAGGTTGGTCTGTTCTGGCCTTGGTTTGGGCTTGTTTTTGCTTTGTAGATTGTTGTTTCCTATTGTTCCAACCTTGTTTTTTTGTTAAGCCTGCTGTAAAGGATTGTACATCCTTAGCTTTTAGGCCTTTACTTTGTTTTCTTCCCTAGGCCTGTCCAATGTAAGAGAGCTGTGGGGTTTTTTCCTCATTTCCTTTGTATTTTTTTATACAATTACCGGATTTGCAAAAGAAAAAAAAGGTTTCTGGATAAAGCTTATTTTATCTTGCCTTCAAAACTACTCGGCTTACTTTCTGCAATTTACATTCATGCCCTGCAGTTCTCTTCCAAATTGTTGAAGTGCCTCTTTTTTAATGCTATTCATTGTGCTTTCAGGCTGGCTTGATCACGGGCGCGCATGCTAATGATTTGGCTAGCAACTTGGCGTGTGGACACATATTCCCTTGACGGTCATCTCGATGTTCTCTGGATTTTCTTCCCTGGAATTGGTTTATTTTGCCGAACTACTATTTAAATATGTGTTACATTAGGGATAATGCTATTTTGATGTTTCTGATGTTTGGTTTTCTGGGCTGTGAAATGTATGTTGATTGCTCTTGAATACTTTTGTAAGCTTGCTATTATTTGGGTGTTCTGTTGTGTTTGAAACACTAGTTTATTGTTGAACTTTTCCCTTCTGAGGCTGCTTTTGTCTACTTGTTTGCATAATTAGATTTGTTTTTCCATATATTGTTAATACTATACCCGATCATATAAACTGCTCATTGCTGATACCCAGGCGTTTAAAGTAATTTCTGATACCCTGAAGTTTAGGTACATGAGGGAAATCTCCCAAGGGTTTAATGGATCATATGTTTGTTTCTAATAGGATTAGAGAGACTTTGGGCTTCTATTGTGTAAGTTGACAAAAGGTTGGTCTGTTCTAGCCTTGGTTTGGGCTTGTTTTTGCTTTGTAAATTGTTGCTTCTTTTTGTTCCAGCCTTATTTTTTTGCTAAGCCTGCTCTAATGGATTGTACATTCAGCTTTTAGGCTTTTGCTTTGTTTGCTTCCTTGGGCCTGTCCAAGGTAAGAGAGCTGTTTTTTTTGGGGGGGGTGGGGTTTGGCGGTGGCGGGTATTGGGGGCGTGTTTTCCTCTTTTTTCTCTGTATTCTTTAGTTTTTTTATACAATTATCGGGTTTTCTAGAAAAAAAAAAAAAAAAAAAAAAGAAGTTTTTATTATTTTCTCAAGAAGATGTATTTTGGATTTTTTTTTAAAAAAAAGATGTCATCATATTACTAATACTTTAAATAGCATACCATTATAATTTATATATTGAATGCAATATTTCCTTAATTTCCAATAATTTAATATATTGCGAATTAGAATATCATAACAATTCCGGAAAAAAAAAAGGTATTATAAAGCAACTAAAATGGTTTGATTAGCTCCTCAGGTGATCTTTTCATTTGAAAGTGAAACAAAATGAAAATTTAACAATTTCTAAAGAACAAAATTCATTGTGTTAACTAAACTGAAAATTACATTGATGCAACTAATATATAAAACACTTTATTAGCTCAGGTAAACACTTATATCAAGAGAATATCTTGTTCTATAAAGGCTATAAAAAATAAACCACTAAGTTTTCCCTTCCTAATTTAACAAATCATTATAAAACAAAATATGAAAATAATTATATTTTGTTCAATAATTTTCCTATAGTAATATTATTTAACAAGATGTTCTACCATAGCATAGTTTAAGAATATTGAAAATCATTTAAAAATATTTTACCAAAAAACATTAGTGTCAAGAATCAAGTTCAATGAAAATAAATAATATATGTTGAATAAATATTTCAGAAAAAAAAATTGCAATTTGCAGTTGCACAATTGTTTATTTCTTCGTTATTTCTAATATTTTTTTTTTTTTTCATTTAGTTCTTCTTCCCTTTTCTCAGCTCTCAGTGCTTTAGTTATTGAATTCTCCATCACTTAAAAATGAATGAAAAGAATTGAATTTTGAGATAAAAATTGAATAAATTGGTTGTGTTAAGGGGATTGAGAAATTAAAATCTATATTGAAAAGTGATGACACATCTTTTTAATACAACTATGTAACACGGCTTGACCTTTCTTAGTGATTTATCCATCTCAAAGTAACAATAATTTCTATTCATTTGGAAGTTATATTATAATTTCCACACTTATTTTGGATGTCAAAGATTTGAGATAAACAACAATCTAAAAATAGACCTTTTATTAATTATTTTCCAAAAAACTATTCCTTTTAAAATATTGTTATTTAGTTTCTAGCTTGTGTTATCTTATACTTCAAATTGAATGTGGAAAATTTTATGTTAGTTGTATTGACTTGCTGACTTGGACGACTATCAACTTTTTCTACAGTGTTGTGAACATAATTATTTTTATTTCTAAAAAAAAATCTCTCTAGGACTTAACAATAATATGTAAGTTCCAACATTACATAATTTATAAAAGTATGTAAGGATTTTTCATAAGACCTCCACTATATTGGTTAAAGTTATATTTTATTTCTTCAATTTAGAGTATAAATTAGTATCTCACTTTTATGAAATATAATTAAACTTTTTAATTTATTGCATTAGAAGTTAGTACATTTTCAATGCATATTTTATTTTTGTTTCATTTTTTAAGGAACTAATTTGACAACACATTTTTTTAGTACAATTATATAACACGGCTTGACTTGATTTCCTTTAATGATCTATCTATCTATCTATATCAAAGTAACCAAAATTCATTTTCTTTTGAAATTTATATTACAATTTCCACACTTATTGATAAAAATACAGAAGAAAAGATGGATTGCTACCACATCAATTCATAAAATTAATTAACACCTCTTGACTTCCTCTAGCGATATATCCAAATTGCTCCACAATTTGCAATCGCACTCTTATTTTTGTTAGAGACTTTGAATAAGCTTCAACAAATACTCCACTAATTTTTGTATGTAATTTTTTGTTCAATAATATTATTTAGCAGGATTATCTTACAGCATGCTCTTAGTTTATATGTCAAGGTAGGGGTGAGCATAGGTAGCGGGTGGAACCGAAACCGGAATCGGAACCTACCCGAAACTGGCACTGTGTGGGTAGGTTCCGGTTCCAATTTTTTGGAACCGCTACTGTGCGGTTCCGGTTCCAGTTCTTGCATGTGGAGGAACCGGAACCGGAATCGAAACCTGTAAAAAGGGTACCCTGTTTGGAACCTGTAGAGGGTACCCGGTTTGGAACTGATTTTTGGAACCTGTTTGGAACCTGTTTTAGAACCTGTTTGGAACCTGTTTTGGAACCTATTTGGAACTTGTTTTTGGAACCTGTTTAGAACCTATTTTAGAACCTGAACTATAATGAAATATTTGTGAAATGTAAATAATGGGGGAGTTTCTATTATTTTACATATAAAAAAAATTAAAATAGAAAAAGTTAAATTTTTAGAATAACCTAATTAAATAAATATACGAATACAATTATACTTATTACATATAAATTACACCATATTAAAAGCTTTAATATATTATAATATTATATTAAATTTGATTAATTAAGTGAATAATTGGAATTATGATCCAATTAAAAATGTTTACATTTTTAATGTTATAAAAGATTATTTTGAATAAAATAGTATATTGATTGAGAAATAATATATTTAGTTTACTTCAATTATCAAGTTCTAAGTATATCTATAATAAATTAATAATTAATTAATTATATATGAAAATGATAAACATTAATAAATTTAATTACTGTTAAATATCATACTTAATCAATTAAACATTACATTTAGAAATGATTACTAATTAATTATAATTTTATAACATTACTTAATTGATTTATAGTATAATTAATTATAGCATTACATTAATTGATTACTACTTAATTATTGACTTATAAGTTATAATATAATTAAATAGGTAATTATTGACTTATAATTAGAAATTTAATTAATTATAGCATTACGTTATAGATTATAGTATAAAACTTAGTCAATAAACATTTTATTATAAACATTAGTACAAACTTAATTAAATGATTAAAAATTTAATTAATTATAATTACATTAAAAATTTAAATATGATTACTAATAATAATTCACTATAACATTACATTATAGTATGTTATATAATTATTATAACATTACAAAATTAAATAATTACTTAATTGATTATGTCTTATATTAAAATATTAATTACTAATTTACTACATAATTTAGCATAAACTTAATTAATGATAAAAAATTTAATTAATATAACATTACCTTATAAACATTTTATTATAAACATTAATTAAGCATTACATTATAGTTAAATAATTACTCAATTAAATTATATATATTATATTACATTTTATATATGATCGCTTACTTAATTATAGCATTACATAGTTAGGATTACATAATTACATAATTAGTTATGATTTATAACATTACATTATAAACATTAATAATTACTATATTATTACATACTTAATTAAATGATTAAAAATTTAATTAATTATAACATTACCTTTATATTTATAATATGATTATAATTAATTATAACGTTCCATTATAAACATTAGTATATTAATTAAATGATTTGAAATTAATTAATTATAATATTAAATTATAGTTTATAGTATGATTACTTAATCATTATAACATTACTTATACTATTATAGTATGATCATAAATTAATATAACATTACATAATTAATGATTACTAATTGATTATGAGTTATGATATTATGTTTTAAACATAGTAAATACTAATTTATACATAAACATAGCACAATACTTAATTAAATGATAAGAAATTTAATTAATATAACATTCTATAAACATTTCATTATAAACATTAATTAGCATTACATTAAGCTAAATAATTACTCAATTAAATTATAAGTTATTTATTACATTATATTATGATCACTACTAAATATAGCATTACATAGTTAAATGATTACAAATATTATTATATGAATTTATAACATTACTATTAAAACATTAGTTAATTTTTTATAATTTATATATTACATTACTAATTAAACGATTAAAATTAATTAAAAACATTACCTTATATTATTATATGATACTTAATAATTATAAAATCATTATAAATATTATTTAAAACATTAATTAAGCATAATATAGTTAAATAATTACTCAATTAAATTATAATGTTATATATTACATTATATTATGATCACTTACTTAATTATAGCATACATAGTTAAATGATTACATAATATACTAATAGTTATGAATTTATACATTACATTAAAAAACATTAGTAATTATAATTATTACATACTTATTAAACGATTAAAAAATTAAATAATTGTAACATTACCTTATATATTATTATAGATTACTTAATCAATTATAACATTCCATTATAAACATTAGTATAAATCAAATGATTTGAAATTTAATTAATTAAATATTAAATTATAGATTTTAGTATGATTATAATTCATTAAACATATATTATTACTATAAGTATGATTATATATAATAAACATTATATAATTAATGATTATTAATTGATTATGAGTTATGATATTATGTTTTAAACATTAGTAATTACTATTTACTACATAAACATTAGCAACATACTTAATAATGATAAGAAATTTATAATAAACATTACCTTATAAACATTTCATTATAAACATAATAAACATAAATTAAGTTAAATAATTACTCAATTAAATTATAATATTATTTATTATATATATTATATTATGATCACTTACTTAATTATAGCATCATAGTTAAATGATTACATAATTACTTAATTAGTATGAATTTATAACATTACATTAAACATAGTAGTTTACTATATTATTACATTACTAATTAAACGATTAAAAATTAATATATAACATTACCCTAATTATTTATAATATGATTACTTATCATATAACATTCCATTATAAACATTAGTATATTAATAAATGATTTGAAATTTAATTAATAATATTAAATTATAAAATTAGTATAATTACTTAATTCATTATAACATTACATATACATTATAGTATGATCATAAATTAATATAACATTACATAATTAATGATACTTAATTGATTATGACATATATTATAAACATTAGAATTATAATTTACTCAATACTTTATCAAATAATTATAATTTTATTTAAACATTATATTATAAATTATGTATGATATTTAATTAATTATAACATTATATTATAACAATATTATAATACTTAATTAAATATTAACAATTAATTAATTATAATTACATTAAATTAATAGTTATACTTAATTAATATAACATTACAATTTACATTGTAGTATGATCACTTAATTAATTATAACATTACAATTTACATTGTAATATGATCACTTATTTAATTATATCATTACTAGTTTCTAATATTAAATTTACTAAATTATATTGGTATATATAGATAACCAATTGACCAATAATAACATTAAATTAATAAATTTATAAACTTAATAATTTATAACTTATCAATAGACCCCTGGCAATGTTAGAAATTAGTATAAAGAATGGGGTATCTTGTAATTTTACATTTACAAACAAAGCAAATGCCCAATTCGATTAGGGTATCTCAAATTGACAAATTCTCCTCTTCTCCATCTCTCTGGCCTCTGCGAATCTGCCGTCTTTCTCTGTTTGTCTACTTTTCTGGGTTCTTCCATTCTCTCTGCCGTCTTCTTCTCTTGTGTTTTCTACTTTTCGGAACTTTAGTGTTGATTTTCGCGGCTATTACTTAGATTGAAGGTGCGTATCTGCGTGATATGAAACGAAGCACAATGCTATGTATGAATTATGATTGATTGCTATGTATGATGTTTTATACTTAGATTGAAGGTGCATGTCTGCTGCAATTTACAGCAGTTGATTTGCAGCAGCAGCAGTTGCAAATTATAGCAGTTCCAAAATTGGGTGAGGTTAGCATTTAATAATAACATTGATAGAGTGTAGTTGAGTTACTGGGTCTTCATTTTGAAGAAAGAGGGAGAGATGGCGAGTGAGTGGTGAGAGTGAGAGTTGGTTATTCCGCCTTAGTCTATAGAATTTGCAAGTCTCTGTCGTTATTAATATTCCTTTACAATATGTGCTTAATTTTTGTTTAATAATCTCAATACTAACTAAATGGGTTTAATAACTTCATTATTGATGGTGCTTTCTTTTTCTCATGCTTAATTTTATATAATATTTTTATGCAGACAAGTCAAATTTCTAAGGTGCCGTTGGACTTATATTTTAAGCATGTACAAATCATATATGTTCTAAATTTGTCTTTTGTTTTGGAAAGGGAAATTCCTTATAGAAAACTAAGGGTGTATTATTACAATATAGTTGATACAATTTGGTGTTTCTGAAAATAAGAGTTTGTAGTTGAACTGTTTTAAGAACGGTTAGGGATTAATTTGTTTTACAATATGCACTTCCATTTCTCTAAATGGGCGATTATAGGCGAAGCTTAACTTTTGTAATACTTGACCTATCTGACTGATACTGCTGTGTGCATGTATAATGCATAAAAAATGAAGATTAATATTATGTACTATGTTTTGGGCAGGTACACAATTGGAGAAGAATTAATATATTTGTATTTGATGTTTATCAGTAAAATTGTAATTGACTTTCTTGTGTTTATTTTGTAGAAATGATTGGACTTCAATCACTTGACGAAGAAAATCATGCCTAATTTGGAGAATTAGACATGGGTCATGTACTCATGTTATGCTTTTTGGGTTGTTTGTAGTTTTTAATTGTAGTGATTGAAATTAGTGGGAGAATAAAAAACTTAGTGATAGTTCTAACTTTCTATATTGTGTTTGTTAAATGATTTTGGTGAGTTATTTTATGTGAATTGTGATGAATAATTGTTTGTGTTTTGGTTTTGATTGATGAATTGTATGTGAATTGTGATGAATTGATTGAATTTAAGTGTTGCTTAGAGATTACAGGTTATGAGTTGCATTGGACACAAATGAATGAATAATGAAAATTTGTTAGGGGTGTATTTGTAAACTTATAAGGTGTTTTTGTTATTTTTTAAACTAATAGGGGGGTAATTGATTTTTTATAGGGTACCCCGGAAAGGAACCGGAACCTGCATTTTAGGTTATGGTTCCTTGAATTGAAGAACCTGCACTGTGAGGTTCCAGTTCTGGTTCTTTTTTTTGGGAACCTGCACTGTGCAGTTCCGGTTCTGATTTTCCCGGAAAATACAGGGTACCCAGAACCGTTCACCCCTCTGTCAAAGGCATTAAAAGATAAAGAATTTTGTATATCAATGCATGTATCCTTATTAGAGCACACATTATACGAGTAGTTTCATGATATATGAAAATCATTTACAAGCATTATACCAAAGAGAACTATTGTTAATAATGAAGCTGGATTCAACTTTTATGTGAAATTATGTAAATAAATATCTAGAGAAATATATGTTCATCAGCAGAATTTGAATAAGCTCATAAATTGTCTTTTTGACTTCCCTGTTCTTAACTCATAGCTCCTACGCTTAGTGAGTCCAGGATCCGAAAACTTGCCCGACATTTCAACTTGAATTTCAATTATCAAATTCTCCATCAATTGAAAATGAAACAAAATTATTGAATTTCAAGATTAAAAAAGAATAGAATTTATGAAAGGGATTAAGGGGGTTGAGAAATCAAAATCTGTTTTGTGATGTCTACCTTAATTTTGTGTATTTCTTCTAAGATAGCTCTTTTTAATACAACTATATAGCAAAGTTTGGCATCTTTCAGTGATTTATCTATTTTAAAATAATCAAAATTTATATTATTTTGATAGTTATATTACAATTCCTACACTTATTGATAAGATATATACGAAAGAAAAGATGAGAATTGTTGGCTCATCAATTTCATAAAATTAATTAACACGACTTGACCTACTTTAGTGATCTGTCCAGGTTGCAATACAATTTGCAATTATACACTTATTTTTATTAGGAGACTTTGAATAAGTTTTAGCGAATATCCCATTGATCTTTGCATGTGATTGTTTGTTCAACAATGTTGCTAAAATAATTTTATTTAATAAGAGGTTTCATTAAAACCTAGTTTAGGAATGAGATTGTTAATAATAATAAGAATAATACTATACCAACAATCCTCTCTTACAAACTTTCTTTCACAATCCTGACTTGACAATTTGTAATTGGTCAGTTCACAACAGATCTCACATACAGTTATAAGTTTCGATACGCATTCAGTATACTGCATCCCTGTAATGCCATGTAGTGGGAGAGTAAAGAGATGCTCATTTTATAACTATCAATTCATTCTAATATAGTGAATTGGAAATCGATGAAGAGAGCCAAAACAATTAAATCTCAAACCATCACTTTCTTTGGACTTCAATGGTTCATACTTAATCATCAGTGAGTAAACGTTCCTTTATCGTCTTTGAAAAAAGGGTCTTTACCATTTACACCCCTGAAACTAAAAAGCTTTCACACAGCCTCCACCAACGTCAAAAACTATAAAATATACCCTCACCCCGAACAGTTGGTGCTGGAGGCCGGAGCTGTTAAAATGGATGACAAGGAGGATAAAATTGATATTTCATAAAATGGATGAAGTAAATTAAAAAAAAAAAATATTAACTTTGATGGGGTTAAATTTTGAAAATACAATTTCTTAACAGGGGTTACAAATTACATTGTCAAGCCCTAAATCTCCATTTATTTAATTTCTTCATATGCCTGATCCGTGAGAAAGAGCTAGACTGGATACTTGGTATGTAAAACCCATTTTTCCTTCAATGAATTCATTAATAAATTTGTTTCGTTGATTGATTTTTGTTGTTGTTAATCTTGATTCGAAACTCATATATTCTTAATTTTGAATCCCTTATTTCACTTAATCCTACTCCATTTTCGAAACCCACTTAGTTACTCACTTCGAGTGAAAACCCAGTTTCCATTATTCTTTTTTATTCCTCTAATTGCAGAGCTCCGCTTGGGAAGATACAGAAAAGCGCGTGAAATGGGATGGAGAGTTCATTCTCGCCAAATTTGGTTACAAATCACATTGTCAAACCCTAAATCTTCCTTCATTCAATTTCTTCATATGCCTGATTCGTGAGAAAGAGCCAGACTGAATACTTGGTATGTAAAACCCATTTTTTCTTCAATTAATTCATTAATAAATCTCTGTCGTTGATTTTTTTTGTTCCTGTTAATCTTGATTCGAGACTCTGATATTCTTAATTTTGAATCCCTAATTTCGCTTAATCAGACTCCATTTTCGAAACCCACTTAGTGAACATGGAATAATGTGAACGCCACTGTTTGTTTACACAGTGAAATATAATATGCGATAATTTTTTTTTTAATTTTTCTGTTCATAAGAATATGAAAAATAGAACACGCAACAAATGGGGATAAAAACATCAAATAAACTTATATATACATACAACAATTACTAACGGACAGAGTTTGAGTTGGCAGCTAAATTAATATATTAATTTATTATTTCTATTCCATATTCTGGTTGGGTTGGCGTATTCATAACTGTCAATCGAGGAGAAGTCAATTGGAAATAAAGTATTAATGTTAATTTAATCCGTTCTTATTGTGATGTTTTGATTGAGTTTTTAAATAGATACTAGTCAAATTAATGTTTCCCTTTTTCTTGTTTTGCGACATCATGTCATATGACTAATTAATGTGAATGAAGAAGGTCAAGTGGCCAGAAATCAGTAATTAAAGACTATAAATTAAATATATATTTAAGAACATGAATAAGAATTCAGAACCTAATCCTTCTAAAATATTAATTCAATAATTTATTAGAAGTTAACTAGTTACCAAGTGAAAAATATGAAGCAGTGGTTGGGTTGTTGGTGCCAATCACCATAGGATTAAGTTAACTGCGGCAAGTCAATTAGAAATAAAATATAAATTTAATTATTAATTAATTAACTTAATACATTTAGCATATATATTGTCAATGAATTTATGTGTTAGTTAAATTATGTGAAAATGTAAAACAAGCATCTATTAGAGTTCTGATTACGTATAAGCGTCTTTTCCCTTATCCTGTCATATATGATTGGAGAAAAAAAATATTAAAATTTATAGTGATTGATTCCTAAAACCATTCCAGAATTTTGTCCACAATGAAGGACCATAAAATTACAAAAGCGAAAATAGAATCGTGATCGATTGTCATGACATAAATATAAAAATACATCTTCATTAGATTTATTCTTAATTTCAATTAAATTACTTCTAGTGGAAACCCAATTTCAAAATTTTTGTTTGCATGTTTGAAAATGTTGAGCCCCATTTCAATTTGATGATTACAGGGACAAAGTTAACAGTAAATAGTGGGCAATGTAGAAGGTATATTAAGAATTTAACAAAATTGTAATGATTTGGAAACTTTTGGGTGCAAGGAGAGGTAAATGTGAACCGTTGCTGAGGAATTTCTTGTGTGTGAATTAATGAATTTGTGTTACAACCACAGCAGATGTGAATGGCTTGTTAGTTGTCTGTTGGGGTTTCCTTTCACACCAGATGTGAAAGGCATCTTCTAGGAAAGGAGATAATTTAAAATGCTTAGAGATTGATGCAAATACTCAATTATATGATGTCTTGGCTTAGCTCTTTACGTTTTTGTTAATGTCAAGTAATTCTCATCGCTGTAAGTTAATGGCTGTTGCTTCTTCTTCCTCTTCTCCTCAAGAAAAGTATGATGTTTTTCTTAGTTTCAGAGGTGAGGATACCGGCGATAATTTTACTAGCCATCTATATGCAGCATTGTGTCAAAAAATGATCAATACATTCATTGATGACGAGCTTAAAAGAGGGGATCAAATTTCTCCATGTCTTTTTAATGCAATTGAATGGTCAAAGATTTCCTTGATCATTTTCTCAAAAGAGTATTCTTCTTCGTTATGGTGCCTTGAAGAACTTTTAAAGATCCTTGAATGCTAGAACAGATATGGTCTGATTGTAATTCCTGTTTTCTATGGTGTATACCCATCAGATGTAGGGAATCAGATTGGGACTTTTGGGGATGCATTTACTAAGCTTGAAAAACGTTTCAAGGGTTCGCAAGAAACATTCCAGAGATGGAGGACTGCTTTGAGAGAAGCTGCCAATCTATCTGGCTTTGATTCAAATGTCATCAGGTAACTGTTAATACTTTTATTTTCTGCTGATTTTTCGTCTTTCATTTAACTTATTTGATTCTTTGTTTCAATTTAGCATTAATCATTGGTTGAACTATTTAATATTTTTTAATTGTGTATCACTCAACTGTCGTCCACATGTGATGTTAAAAAGAAATATTGGTAGACTTGATGTGTGGAAAACTATTATTTTATATTAAAACTAAGCCGTATGTACTCTTGGATTATTACTTTACACAGAGAAAATTGTGTTGTCTGACAAATTGATGTCTTTTTGGTCTCTTTGGGAAAGGAAAAAAAATAAATAAATGAGAACCAATAATATGAAGTTAAAACAAGTGATAAGTTCTTTGGCATTGAGGGTTTGGAGAGAAATGTTAAAGATATAGTGGATACATGAAAGATATTAAGTTTCAGTGACAATCTTTTAAATTTTGTTTTGGAGGGCTGATCCTGTGTTAATGTTTAAATATGATGTCATTTGATAGCAAACTACTAGTTCAGTTTTTTATGAGGTAGCATAAGTTCTATTGATGTTTTTATTAGGCTATATAATGTTTAGTAACTGGACTCAAACATTGAAGTCAATTTACTTATTTAGGAAGTCATTACTTGTTAAATCTTGTAACAACTCTTTCCAGCGTTGGATGTTTCCCATACTCTATTAAACTTTGTTATCTTCATATATGTATTACTTTTAGCCATGCATTTTCAGTTTTAAAAATGCATTTTAACCTTGTTATCTGCCTGTATGATTTATGGGTGAAGAATTAAACATGTCCTATATGATTTAATTGGTTTATCAGGATTTTTAATAAAGCTCCATGAAAATTACCCAATTATTATTAATGTTTTTAAACTTCAGAGAAGCCTAATTAATAAATTTCACGTAAATATGACTTTTGTTCCAAAAAGAAAATGATTATACAATAATTTCAAGTCATAATGCAGGGCTAGGCCATTATTGTTTTTATTGTTATTATTGATGTAAGATGTTAATTGTATTTTACAGTTTTCCAAATTTGTTACTGAATGGAACTGACCCAGGCTTGCGGTCCTAAAAGAAGCGAGTAACACTTGAGTGAAACTTGGAGGTTGAAATCTTCTTATACAAAAGGTAATTTAAGTTCAAACCCATGAGCTTATTATAGTAGGTTGGAACAAGTTGATAAGATAACCTTTTACATCCCCATATCCCTTAAATGGTAAAATGTAAAAAAATGACTCATGCAAATTCTGCGCAGCATGTTTCTTGTTGCTTTGGTAGGAAACCCTCCAAGAGGAAATTTAACGCTTTGCACTCCATTGTTTATGGGGTTTCTTGTTTGCCTGATCTTGAAGATATGCCAAATCTTGGAACTCTCTGTGGTATTCTGTATAGTTGTGGTGGTGTCCTGCATAATAGTTCAATGATTTCAGGGTAAAGTTTACTTTTTGTTGCCTTTTGAAGCTAACTTTCTGCAATTTATATTGGTCATTATATTTGGTTTGTCTTGTTTTGTATTACTATATATTTGGGTGAATCCATGCCATGCCCTCTATGTTCTGCAATTTGAAGTGCTATTATTACTTAATATCAAGCATCCATCTGCTGAAGGCGAAGTCTTCTTTTTTCTTTCAAATAAAAAACTCATTGCCTCAAAGTGTGAGGGACATTTGATAATTTCTCCTCTGAAAAGGATAAAAGGCCAAATTGAGGCAGCAGCCCATGCCCATGCATATTGTGTTACATCAGGTCGCACAATTCTTTTTATGAATTATTCATTCAATTTCTGAATTGTGTAATTGCCTCTTTCTGATGCTAGTCAGTTTGCAACCAAGTAATGAAAGAAGTTCAAGCTGACCAACAATGGAAGACAATACCACCTGCTTTGTTCAGAATTGCAAAATTGACAGTGGCTGTTTCAGTCTTGCTTGGTCTCTGGTGCACACACTAACGATAACCTTTTAGCTGGCCAGTGGACACATTTTGTGATGGACGTCATTATGAAATTCTCTGGATTTTCTTCCCCGGAATTCGGATTATGTTGCTGAACTATTTAATTAGATATGTTAGATGAAGGCTACTGCTATATAATCTTTTACTGCCGGATGCTTTCTGTGTTGTGATTCAACATAATTACTATCTAATAGTTGGTGATGTTTGGTTTTCTAGGCAGTGAAATGATGTTGATTGCTCTTTCTACTCTTGTAAGCTGCTACTATTTGGGTACTTGTTTTCTGTGTGAAACTCTGGTTGTTTTTTTCTGGGCTTTTCCGGATATTTTTGCCTTCTAAGGCTGCTTTGTTTTCTTGTATTTGCTTAATTAGTTTGCTGTCTTTCTATGGCTATGCTGTGGCTATATAATACCATGTAAAAGTGCATATGACAAGTTTTGCGTTTTTGTTTTACAAGTTTCATGTTGATGTGTTATTGCAACAATCTATTGTAACAAAACCCCGCCATTGATTGTTTTAGAAAGATGCATTCGGTAGAACCTTGGGATTTATCATACTTAGGAGTGTTAAAAAAAATATATATATAGAAATCGAACGAAAATAGTTTTTGATTATTCAAAAAACCGGTTTGATTTCGGTTCAAAGAAA
This sequence comes from Pistacia vera, assembly GCF_008641045.1. Taxonomy (NCBI): domain Eukaryota; kingdom Viridiplantae; phylum Streptophyta; class Magnoliopsida; order Sapindales; family Anacardiaceae; genus Pistacia; species Pistacia vera. The sequence continues at coordinate 1,392,803 of NW_022195866.1, read as the reverse complement.
TACAAAAATTCATTTTTCGGTTCAGTTATTGGTTTATGAGAATATGGGATCGATTAACCGAACTTGATTTTATAAACCGTTTGATTATAAAAATATTAAATTAAAATATAAAATTAAAAACAAGTTTATTGTAAACATATTAAATTAAAAAATATATAAAATATTAAATTAAAACCTGTTGAAAATTAGTTTTTCAGTGTTTAAAACCAGTTTTTCCTTTAACTGGTTTGGTTTCAATTCAGGAAAATTTCTTATCTCAAAACTGGTTCGGTTAACAAGTTTTAAACACCCCTATTCATACTATTACCAAACCTAGAAGTTTAAAATGTTTTTCAACTCATCATAAAACGTGATGAGCACGTGACATGGTCAACTGATGGATCGGAGAGCTGAATCAGTCTAGTGGAATCGCATGACATGATGGCTCTTATGTGTGTTTTAGTCGTGAGAGAGGCACTGAATCGCCAGGGAAATGGGGTGGAGGAACTGATCGTTGGCGCCAATTTGTATTGTTTTCAATCACATTATCAAACATGAATCTCCATTTGTTCAATTTTATCAGACGCCAAATCTGTGGGAAAATGTGAGGGTGAAGACTGGATATGTAAAACCCAATTTACTGTTATTGGCTTTAATCAATTAATTCTTTATTTATTTTGATTGATATTTACTGTTGTTAATATTGGTTTTGTGTTGTAAGATTCAAATTTCATTGCTAGTGGGTGGGATATGGTTGCAGGGAGGTGGCAAATTGATTTATGCAATGACCAAATTACCCCTAAAACTGAGTTTCCACAAAATTAATAAAAATTTCTTTATTTTTAAATAACTTAACATAAAAAATTCAATAAAATTACCTACAACACAAAGTTTTTAAAAACAATTTAAAAGGCCAAAAATTAATATAAATTTTAAGAAATTTTTGAACTGGGTAGGTTTTTATTATCATTTTTCCCCTTTTTTTGATGAATTTAACATAATTTTTAAGACTTTTGGGTTTTTTTTTATGATTGTATATATATTTTTATTAATTTAACATAATTTTTAGGCTTTTCTTTTGAATTAAAAAAAATTACGGTAATATTGTCATTTAGTGGTCAAAATCATTGAATAGTTAGATTTAACGGAAAAAACTAACGGTAGGAAGGTGGTTGGATAATTCGCATAAAACAGGGACCAACTTGTTAATTTTGAAAACCATAAGGGAGGTAATTGGTTTAAACCCCTTTTTTTAATTAGACAGTCTCACAACCATAATGTTATAATTTGGTTTTGGATTTAATAAAATTCACCTTGAGGTCTCTTGAATTTCCTCATAAGGTATTTGAAATAACAATTTTTCTGTTGTCATTATTGGAGCTTTTGGTGTTTAATTTAGAGGGATTAATGGTAATATGTGTTATTTAGGTGATAGAAACTATATTAAAACCCTAATGATAGGAGGTAAATTGTTATTTTAGATATTTAAAGGTAAACATTTTATTCAAGAAAAACTTGGGGAGAAATTATATTAAATCACACAGACGTCCTCTCAGGTTTTAACATTTCACAAGCGTATACAAAATATTCCACTCCTTTAACTTTCATTGGCGCTATGTCAGGGTTATTCTCATTACAATCTCTCAAATATACAAAACCAAAGTGAACCCCCTAATTAGCCACTTACACCCCTTATCATCAAAATTTATGGAACATAAAGTCAAGATTTATGATGTTGGTGATGTTTGGATTTATGGGCAGTTAAATGATGTTGATTGTTCTTTAATACTGTTATAAGCTGTCATTATTTAGGTGTTATGTTCTTAATTGTTCCAAGTAAGATGTTTGGATTTAGAGTTGGTTTTATTTAAGGTCGATTTGATGTTGGTTTTTAGGGATGAATGATTATAGGAACTCAAATTATAGTTTGGAAAATAAAGGAATGCATATATGCCAATGATTCCACACAGAAATTGAATCAATTTTTTTCTTTTTACAAATTGGTGAATAAAAAGAAAGTATTTATGCTCTTTTCTCGGTTATTTGGGTTAATGGTCAAAAGAGAGGGCAAGGGGTCTCCATTGTAGTTTTGGAAGTTCAACTCAGATATTTTTAATATATCATAAGATGTGAAGTAGGACATAGCAATATATTTTTTATTTAATTTGTTGTTTTAATTGATTTTTGTTCGCATAGTGTAAAATTCTTAAATTTTTAGTTTTTAATTAACTGAATCCGACCCTGTTTAGATACCCACATAGATAAATCAATGAATGAATATGGTAGTTGAACTGTTCTACCGATCAATAGTTTAAATAAAAATTACACCTAGAGTGCATTTGGTCCAAGGAATATTTTATTATTGGAATGTTATATTAATTGAAAGATAGATTATCTTGAAGATTATTGGGAATGTTTAAGGAAATATGTTTAGTTAGGTTGGAATAAATTAGTGGATATGTTATATTGATATGTTTGGTTGGTAGGTGAATGAGTGGGTACGTTATATAGATTGCTAAATTGTCTCCTTTTAAATTATTGATATAATATTAATTTTGTTATTATTTTTTTAATTATTTCTTTTAGAAATTTTGCTAAAACACTCTAGCCATGTAAAACTTTAATTTTAGCAAAATCACCCCCACCTACCCCAAGCCATTGCTGGTATCTAGCCACCACTGTCAACACCGTCGGCAGTCATTAGATTGGTGTACAACCGGTCGGATATGGCCGGTCGTGCACCGGTAAGGTTGTTTCACTGTCAAGGATGTGGCTGTAAAACAACCATAGATCTTGGCATGAAAAGGCCAGATCTTTAGCTGTGATCTGGCTGTTTCCGACCAGATTGAAAGTTGGAAAAAGCCAGGTCGCTATGGACCTAGCCGTTTCTAGCCTTAGATCTAGCCGGAAATAGCTAGATCGACGTATAGCTAGCCAGATCCTATAGATCGTGTGTCGATATGACGACTATCGTCATCGGTTGGCAGTGGACTTAGGTGATTGGGGATATTTTTTTAACTTTTAAACTTTTTTCTGGCCAAGCTATTTTAGCTAAATTCTTAAATGTAGAGAGTCTGAGTAATGGTTATTTGGTAGATATTTGAGGGTAATTATGTTTGAAATGGTATTTAATTAAGGGCAAAATAGGTATAAAAATTAAATTACTTCGATAATTTTTTAATAACACCCCTTGACAAGATAATATGATTATCTCATATATTATCAATAGCAAATATTATTTATAATAAAAAATTATCATAGTATTTTATTATTTGTAAACCAAACCAGAAAATCATGAAAATTAAAAAAAATTATCGGAATAATCGTAAATGACCCCATCCAAACGCATCCCTAAAGTATAATAGATGATAAGCATATGAATATATATAGTTGGTGTAATAAACGCATCCCAATGTTCACAGCCCAATATGTCAAGAAAAATAAGAAAAACGGGAGCATCTTCCGAGGAAAATGATGAAATTAGAAATGTAGAGAAAGAGCCCATTTATTGCTCATTCAGATTGCAGATGAAGATAGAAATGTAGAGAAAGAGCCCATTAATTGCTCATTCAGATTGCAGACGAAGGCAATAACGCATCTTCCAAGAGAAAAAGATATTACAACCAGTGATATTTTATAACCAAACAAGAAAATCTTAATAATATTTTATTATTTATAAACTACAAAAAATTCTTAAAAATTAAATAAAGATTAATCAGTAATATTTATTATTTATAAACCAAATAAAAAAATCTTAAAAATTAAATAAAAATTATCGGACTAATCTTAAATGACCCCCGTCCAAACGCATCCCCAAAGTATCATAGATGATAAGCATATGAATATTAAGTTAGTGTAATAAACGCATCCCAATGTTTACGGCCTAATAAGCCTAGAAAAATAAGAAAAAGGAGAGCATCTTCCGAGGAAAATGATGAAATTAGAAATGTAGAGAAAGAGCCCATTAATTGCTCATTCAGATTGCAGTAAAAAATTGACAGAGGCAACAACGCATCTTCCAAGAGAAAAAGATATTGCAAACAACAATAATTTAATACTCGTAAAGAAAATCTTGAAAATTAAATGAACATTATCGGAGTAGTTATTAATTTTATGAGTAATGCTACAGTTATTGACTGGTGTGTACCGATTTTATGCACTGAATGACGTAGTATAATCTTGATCGTTTATTTATTATCAGTTAATATTAATCAACGGCCAAGATTTTGTCACATTATTCGGTACACACTAATCGGTAGCTGTAGCATTTTCCTAATTTTATATTCTTTTGCAGGTTTCATATGTGGATAAAGTGTTTTCTTCTCATAAAGTGGCCAATGGAAATACTTCAATCAGATAGCCTAATTCATTCATGATCATGTGCATACCTTGACACGTACAAGGAAGTATATTACCAAAAATTCTGAGAAATTCGATGGTTCAAGATTAAGATCCTAGCTCCGCAGTAAACAAATCCTGAAGAATATAAATCAAAGATGTTCATAAGACAGATTTGAAAACTGTTATGGTCGGAAGAGTAGGGTTGTCACAGAGCCTAATTAGCATAAGTGGTCAGCACTTAGGTAAACCTGCAGTCGTCCAGACACAGCCACGTCGGGTGATGACTTGAGCAGTCTGCTTCTGTCAGTGTAGTGGGTGCGCGCCAAGCTAGCCAGAGACTGGAGAAAGTCCACGTGTCCGATCCTTGCACAAATCGCGTAAATCACTTTAGTAGGTGGGCAACGGGACATAAATAAGGATTTGTACGGATAGTCTAACCAACTCACAGATTTAATAATCATTATCTTAACCCATCCCACTATAAATAGAGAGCTCCTCTCTCATTTGTGGGAGTAGCTATTGTCTCTATGTAATAGCCTATACTCTCTCTCTCTCACAGTCTTTTGTAAACTCTTGTAAATCAGCTCGCTGAACGCGACCTGATCTCAAATATATTAATACAACCAGTGGACGTAGGATTCATTTACTGGAGCATCCGAACCACTTTGAACGTTATTCTCCCTTTATTATTCAGTACAATATCTCACTCACGTGTGTCTTCTGAGTCAGCTCAACGTTTCACATGTGCGTTTGGTTGATATCAAAATCAAACATCAACCAAAATAAAAACTTTAATATACCATAAAATTTAAAGTTAAACTTATATTTTTGAAATTTCAACACTTATATAACCGTAAAAAGAGTTTGTTACATTTTCCAATAAATGTAAAATAGTTTATTTTAAATCCAACTTTTGAGATCTTGATAACCAAACAATTTCGAAAAATTTTCAAAAAGTGTTTTAACTTTACACAAGCTTTTTGATAAATAGATAAATGTAACCGAATAAATTCTTAGAGATTTTTAACCGTAGTCACACGAGATACTTTATTATAATGAAAATTCTTTTACAAAACACTGAGAGATGATCTTGTAGGTACTTCAATACATAATAATATTCACCAACAAAGTGAAAGCTGCAACTTGATTGAAAAGTTGTGGAGGCAATTATTTGTCAGGCATTTCCATTATAATTACAAGCATATCATATTTGTAAGAATCTCTGTGAAGTCGATATCACTTCATTTGGTGTACATACTTAATTTATTAGTTATATTATTTAAATTTAAATATAATCTTGTTTTAAATTAATAGATTTAAAAATATCTCTACAAATTTAAGTCACATGCATAATTTAAGAATTCATGAAAAGGGGAATTGAGAGAAAGTTGGGTGGGAGATATCCTAATTTAATTAAGGAGAATAAAGTTTCGTATTCTAAAAATTTTATTATATTTAATCAAAAAAATATTTATAAAAAATTAGAATTTCTATTTGTCTTTAGTGTGTTTGATTTATTATTCTCATCCTATTATATTCAAAATATTTTGATTCAATTATATTTTATTCAATTCAAAATATTTAGATTTTTTTAATCTCTTAAGTTTGAAAATTTTACTAAACACCCCCAAAAATAAAAGTTTATAAATTGATAAAAACACCTTCACCCATCCATATATTCCTGGCCGGCTACCAGCATTTAATGGATGGGTGAGGGTATTTTTATTCATTTTAAAACTTTTATATTTGGGAGTGTTTAGCAAATATACATGATTAAAATAATCTTATCAAACACATTTTTAATTTCAAATTCTATCATCGTAATAATAATCGAACTCAACTATTTTAAAAATACTATTTAAAATACTATTAATCACGCAAACATCTATTAGTTAATTCTACCCTATAAGTCACGCAAACGTGTCATTTGATTATCATGAAAATAATGAAAACTACTTGGCTGATCCACAAGTTTGAAAATTCTAATTTCTACAGTGTCTCTTATTCTGAAATGAGCCAGTTTTCCTCTCCCCGTGGGCCTGCATTAATTCAGTCAATTTCTTTCGACACAAGTACATTTGTTTGTTTTTAATATTACCAAATTGTCCTTCTTTAATATTAGCAAAAATACTACTAAAAAAATAAAACGGTTTTTTTTTTTCAAATTTCGAATCTATAATGGAGTCAATTCTATCCTATTAGTCATGACAAGCGTTTGCTCCTCACCAACCAAGAAATAACCACCAGGGAGATAGAGAGATCTACTGGATGTTTGTAGACATCTCCGAGAGGTGGTCTGGATACCAAAAAGAGTAATGTTACAGTCACTAAAAGTAACGCACTGAATAACGTGACACAATTCTAACCATCGATTAAGATTAATTTATAATTAATCGACGGTCAAGATTGTGTTACATCATTCGGTGTATAAATTTAGTGTACTATTTTTTGTGATTGTGTTATTTTCCTACCAGAAAATAGAATATAGTAATAATACGAATGGATCGTAACAAGTCTTCCAGGAAAGTCAGGTTGATACCACCCCAATTGGGACTACACGGAATCTCTTTTGAAAGGGCTTACATAGCTAGTTGATCACCCACACCCAACTGGATGATCTTTTTAATAGGGAAATTCATCTTTGCAGGAATTAACGCAGCCCAACCACGTTTAAAGTAAGGGATTCAATCTCTAGACTGTCGAGCATTAAGTGTGGTTCGTCCCCTACCCCCAGTCCAAACATCTATTAGTCAATTCTTCACCTAACATGACGTGTGGGTCCTGTGAGAAGTGGGAACAAAATGAGGTAGCTGAATATGCCAAGAAAATAAAAATTTCTTCATTTCCCACTGCAGAAAGTTTAAAATTTCTTCATGGAGTTGGATGAATAGGGTAGCTCTCGAAGTTGAATTTTAAAGCTGTGCAAAGGAATTCAAACAGCATTATTTTGAACAAAAATCTCTTAAATTTTTTTCAAATTTCGAATCTATAGTGGAGTAATTTTATCCTATTAGTCACAAATATATTTGTTTGTTTTTAATATTACCAAATTATCTTTTTTTACTATCTATTTCTATTAGATCTTTGTTACCCTCATCGTCTCGTCTCCTTTTTTTTTTTTTTTGGGTAAAACTTGAACTACACATTCATTTAGTTATTTTTTTTCTCTTTTTTGTTTCGGGTGTTCTCCTAAGTATTAAAAAATAATAATGAGTTTAACAATTGTTTAACTTACAAGTTTAAACAAGAGTCAAATTGAATCTCCAATTAAAAGTATCTTTTGAATCCTAAAATATGTGATTATTTCTTTATCCGCAACAATCCTAAACTAGGCCTAAAAATATCTTTCTAAATTCTTGGATCAAGGATTAAAAAATCACGGTAACTGAAGCACTTACACACCTTGCCTAGAAGGCTGTTATGTAGTCAGAATATAATGTTTTGCTGCCTAATAAAACATAGGACTTGTTCCTGTTTCATCCGAGATACAACCAGTTGAGTGTAAATGAGTTTTTAAAATCAAAACCAATTCTAATGGCTCTATTTAACGATTTAAGGCTAGGTTGATGGTCAAATGATTTTAACAAACCTTCAGTGTTGATTATCTTAAAATTTTCAGCCCTAAAATATATTTTGAAAATTAAACAAAGATTAGGAGAGTAATCTTAAATGACCCCAGTCCAAACGCATCCCCGGAGTATAATAGACGACAAGCATGTGAATATTAAGTTAGTGTCATAAACGCATCCCAATGTTCATGGCCCAATAAGTCAAGAAAGTAAGAAAATGGGAGCATCTTCCGAAGAAAATGATGAAATTAGAAAGGTAGAGAAAGAGCTCATTAATTGCTCATTCAGATTGCATTTATGAGTCAAGTCAAAAAGTGACAAAAACGTAATAACGCATCTTTCGAAGAGAAAAAGATATTGCAAACAGTACACTGACAGATAGTGGTAGATAACATCAATTATATGTAAAACCCATTTTTCCTTTCAATTAATTCGTTAATAAATTTCACTTGATCCGATAAACCCACCTAATTAAATCACTTCTATTGAAAACCCAGTTTCAAAATTTTTTGTTACGTGTTGAAAATGTTGAGCCCCATCTCAATTTGATGATCACAGAGACAAAGTTAAAAGCAAATAATGGGCAATGTAGAAGGGTAGATTAGGAATTTAACAAAATTGTGATCATTTGGAAACTTCTGGGTAAACGTGAAACACTTGCTGGGAAATTTCCACTTTCCAGCGTAGGAATTAATGAATTTGTGTAATGTAGAAGGGTAGATTAGGAATTTAACAAAATTGTGATCATTTGGAAACTTCTGGGTGTAAGGAGAGGTAAATGTGAAACACTTGTTGGGAAATTTCCTGTACGGGAATTAATGAATTTGTGTCAGAAATCAGAATCACACCAAATGGAATAGCTTATTTGTTGTTTGTTAGGGTTGCAGTTATGAGCCTAGTCAAAAAAAGAAAAAAATGAAAAGGCAAGGCAGGTGATAAGGTTTAAATGCTTGGAGATGGAAAATATTATTTTTAAATCATTTTTTAAAAATTTTTGTAAAACATTAATTTATAATAAAATCACCCCAATCCACCTCAAGTCAATATTGATAGCTAGCTACCACTATCGATGTCACTAGCGTTTATCGAATGATACACAACCGATTGGATCTAGTCGATCTCGTACACCGATAAGGTTGTTTCACTACTAAAGATGTAACCGTGAAGCGGACATAGATTTGGGCACGAAAAGGCTAGATCTTTGGCCGTGATCTTGTTGTTTCTAAATAGATTGAAGGTTGGAAACAGCTAGATCGTTGTGGACCTGGTCGTTTCTGGCCTTTGATCTAGTTGAAAATAGTCATATCAACACACAACTGGCCAGATCCTACCAATAGTGCGCTGATATGGCAACCGTTGCCTACAACTGACGGCCGGCGGTGGTCTTGGGTGGTTTGGGATATTTTGTTAACTTTAAAACTTTTTTCTGACTGGGTGTTTTAGCTAAATTCTCAAATATTGGGTGGTTCGGTTATCGATTTATGAGAATATGATAATTGGTTAACCAAAATTAGTTTTATAAATCGGTTTATTATAAAAATATTAAATTAAAATATAAAAAATCCGTTTTATTATAAAAATATATAAAACCCGTTTTATTATAAAAATATATAAAATACTAAATTGGAACGGGTTTTTGGGTGTTCAAAACCAGTTTTCCCTTTAATTAATTCAATTTCAATTCAGGAAAATTCTTGAACCAAAAAACTGGTTTAGTTCACAAAATCGATTAATCAGTTTTGAATACCCTTAATCATACTATTACCAAACCTGGAAGTTTAAAATGTTATTTGACTCATCATAAAATCCGATGAGCACGTGACATGGTCAAGCGATGGATTGGAGAGCCGAATGACATGTCGGCTCTCATGTGTGTTTTAGTAGTGAGAGAGACACTGAAACGGTGGGAAAATGGGGTGGAGGAACTGGTTGTTGGCGCCAATTTGTATTGTTTTTAATCACATTATCAAACATGAATCTCCATTTGTTCAATTTTATCAGATGCCTAATCTATAAGAAAGGGCGAGAGTGAAGACTATGTATGTAAAACCTGATTTACTGTTATTGGCTTTAATCAATTAATCCTTTATTTATTTTGATTGATATTTGTTGTTGTTAGTATTGGTTCTGTATTGTAAGATTCAAATTTCATTGCTAGTGGGTGGGATGTGGTTGCAGGGAGGTGGCACATTGATTTATGCAATGACCAAATTACCCCTAAGACTGAGTTTCCACAAAATTAATAGAAATATCTTTATTTTTAAGTAACTTAACATAAAAAATTCATAAAATTACCTAGAACATAAACTTTTTAAAAACAATTTAAAAGGCCAAAAATTAATATAAATTTTAAGAAATTTTTTAACTGGGCAGGTTTTTTTTTAATTATTTTTCCCTTTTTTTTATGAATTTAACATAATTTTAAAACTTTTGGGGTTTTTTTTAATGATTATATTTATGTTTTTATTAATTTAACATAATTTTTAGGCTTTTCTTTTGAATTTTAAAAAAAAAATTTAGGGTAATATTGTCATTTAGTGGTCAAAATCAATGAACAATTAAATTTAATGGAAAAAAATAACGACAGGGAAGTGCTTGGATAATTTGCATAACCAAGGGACCAACTTGTCAATTTCAAAAACCACAAGAGAGGTAATTGGTTTAAACCCTTATTTTTAATTAGACAGTCTCACAACCATAATGTTATGATTTGGTTTTGGATTTAATAAAATTCCACCTTGAGGTCTCTAGAAATTTCCTCATAAGGTATTTGAAATAACAATTTTTCCTTTTGTCATCATCAGTTAAGAGTTTTTGCAGTTTAATTTAGCGGGATTAATAGTAATATGTGTTACTTAGACGATAAAAAGTATATTAAAACATTAATGATAGGAGGTAAATTGTTATTTTAGATACTTAAAAGGTGAACATTTTATTCAAGAAAAACTTGGGGAGAAATTGTATTAAATTACATAAATGTCCTCTCACGTTTCAACATTTCATCAGCGTATAGATATTAGGTTTAACACAAATATTCTACTCCTTTAACTTCCGTTGGCACTATGTTAGGGTTATTCCCATTACAGTCTCTCAAATATACAAAAATTATATTTTGGAACATAAAGGAAGACAATATGCCAAATTGCCAATGATTCCTCAAAGAAATTGAATTAATTTTTTCATTACACAAAGTGGTGAATGAAAAGAAAGGATTTATTAGTTTAAATAAAAATCACACCTAAAGTAAATTATATAATAACTAGTGTTTTAAAAATTAATCTCACCTAACCCATATATGATTAAGAGCTATAAAAGTTTTAGAAGTAAAGCAGATGATAAAANGTCGGATGCTTTCTGTGTTGTGATTCAACGTAATTACCATCTGATAGTTGGTGATGTTTGGTTTTCTAGGCAGTGAAATGATGTTGGTTGCTCTTTCTACTGTTGTAAGCTGCTGCTATTTAAGGTATTTATTTTCTGTGTGAAACTCTGGTTGTTTTTTTTCTGGGCTTTTCCGGATATTTTTGCCTTCTAAGGCTGCTTTGTTTTCTTGTATTTGCTTAATTAGTTTGCTTTCTTTCTATGGCTATGCTGTGGCTATATAATGCCATGTAAAAGTGCATATCACAAGTTTTACGTTTTTGTTTTACAAGTTTCATGTTGTTCTGTTATTGCAGCAATCTATTGTAACAAAAACCCGCTATTGATTGTTTTAAAAAGACACATGTGGTAGAACCTTGGGACCTATCATACTTAGGGGTGTTAAAAAAAAATACAGAAATCGAACCGAACCGGTTTTGGTTCAAAGAAATACAAAAACTGATTTTTCCATTCGGTTACCGGTTTACGAGAATGTGAGTATTGGTTAACTAAAATTTGTTTTATAAATCAGTTTATTATAAAAATATATAAAATATTAAATTAAAACTGGTTCAAGACTGGTTTTTTGGTGTTCAAAACTAGTTTACCCCTTAACTGGTTGCGTTTTAGTGTAGGAAAATTTTTGAATCAAAAAATTGGTTCAGTTCACAAAATCAGTTAATTGGTTTTGAACACCCTAATCATACTATTATCAAACCTAGAAGTTTAAAATGTTTTTCGACTCGTCATAAAACGTGATGACCACGTGACATGGTCAAGTGATGGATTGGAGAGCCGAATTAGTCTGGTGGAATTGCAAAACATGACGGCTCTCATGTGTGTTCCAGTAGTGAGAGAGACTTAAACGACAGGGAAATGGGGTGGATGAACGGGTCGTTGGTGTTAATTTGTATTATTTTTAATCACATTATCAACCAGAATCTCCATTTGTTCACTTTTTTCAGATGCCTAATCAGTGAGAAAGAGCGAGGGTGAAGACTGGATATGAAAAACCCAATTTACTGTAATTGGCTTTAATCTATTAATTCTTTATTTATTTTGATTGATTTTTGCTGTTGTTAATATTGGTTCCGTGTTGTGAGATTCAAATTTCATTGCTAGTGGATGGGATAAGGTTGCAGGGAGGTGGCAAATTGATTATGCAATGACCAAATTACCCCTAAAACTGAGTTTCCACAAAATTAATAAAAATATCTTTATTTTTAAATAACTTAACATAAAAAATTCGATAAAATTACCTACGACATAAAGTTCTTAAAAACAATTTAAAAGGCCCAAAATTAATATAAATTTTAAGAAATTTTTGAACTTGGTTTTGTTAATATTCCCCCCCCCCCCCCACCATCCCTCCTTTTTTTGAATTATACTATTTAAGACGTTTGGGTTTTTTAATGATATATATATATTAATTTAAACTAAATTTTTTAGGCTCTTCTTTTGAATTAACAAAAAATAGGGTAATATTGTCATTTAGTGTCAAAATCAATGAAAATTTAATAGAAAAAACTAACGGCAGGAAGGTGGTTGGATAATTCGCATAACATAGGGACCAACTTGTCAATTTTGAAAACCACAAGGGAGGTAATTGGTTTAAACCCTTATTTTTAATTAGATAGTCTCACAACCATAATGTTATAATTTATTTTGGATTTAATAAAATTCACCTTGAGGACTCTTGAAATTTCCTCACAAGGTATTTGTAGTAACAATTTTTCGGTTGTCATCATCGGTTGGAGCTTTTGGTGTTTAATTTAGCGGGATTAATGGTAATATGTGTTACTTAGGTGATAAAAACTATATTAAAACACTAATTATAGGAGGTAAATTGTTATTTCTAAAACCACAAGGAAATTAGTATAATTAACTGTAATTTTTATTAGCTTCCCACTTGCACTTATGATTTATAAATCCTTTTTTTAGTTCCTTTGCAAAAAGTGATTAATGGTTAAACAAATAAAAATTATATAATTGTATTTAACCCAGTTAGGGATTTTATATATACACCACAATAGTTGTCATTTTGAAATTTCTCTTACATTTTATTCCAGGCAATCGGATGATCATGTCGGAATACAATTTAATTATGTATGTTGGATGAAGCTACTGCTATGTTAATGTAGGCGATGTTTGGTTTTTTGGATAGTTAAATAATGTTAATTGCTATTTAATACTATTGTAACCTACTATTATAATGGTGTTTTGTTCTGTTATGTTCTAAGTAGAGTAGTGTTCGTAAGAGTAGGTTTTATGTAGGGTGTGATTGATATGGGCTTTTTTGGGATGAATGACTAAAGAAGCACAAATTATGGGTATTGGAACTAGGGGTGTTCAAAAGCGGTTAACCGAACCGAACCAGATTTTCAGTTCGGGAAAATTTTCTAACGAAACCGAACCGGTTTTAGGAAAAACCGGTTTTCAACCAGTTTTCCCACTTTTTTTTTTTAAATTTTGTCCTAAATTAAATTGTAAATATAGACAATACATTGGGAACTAAGAAAAAAAATTTGGGTTGGGATTTTAGATTGATTGAATTAGTGATTTATTTTAGTTTAGGTTATTATTTATTTATTTAATATATATATATTTGAAAAACCGTTTCTAATTTCTCCCGAACCGGTAACCGAATCGAAAATTCAGATTTTTTAATTTTTTGAACCGTAATCGAACCATTTTTTCAGTTAACCGGTTTTCGGTTCTATTAGCGGTTCGATTAACTGTTCAGTTCGGTTTTTACATTTTTTTGAACACTCCTAATTGGAACATAAAGCAATGGATATGCTAATTCAAAGAAATTGAATCAATTTATTATAGAAAGACTTTTAAAGGGAAAGAGTAGAAAGAGGAACACACTTTTCCGTCACTTTACTTCAAGGAAAAGCAATTCATTGAGACAATTTCAAAGAAATTTAGTAAAAATAGGTGTGAATGAAATTTCATGAGGTTTTTATGTTGAACTAGTGTCACAATCACACCCAATGTTCACGGCCCAATAAGTCAAGAAAAATGAGAAAAAGGGAAGCATCTTCCGGGGAATTTTCACTGATGAAACCAGAAATGTAGAAGGGTAGATTAGGAATTGTGATGATTTGGAAACTTCTGGGAAATTTCTTGTGTGGGAACTAATGAATTTGTGTCAGAATCACACCAGATGTGAATGGCTTATTGGTTGTTTTTGGGGTTGCAATTATGCGTTTAACTCTTTATGCAAAAGGCAAAGGCATCTTCCAGGAAAGGAGATAAAGTTTAAATGCTTAGAGATGGAAAGACTCAAGTATACGATGTGCTGGTTTAACTCTTTAGGTTTTTGTTGATGTAAGTAATTCTCATCACTGGAACTTAATGGCTGTTGCTTCTTCTTCCGCTTCTCCTCAGGAAAAGTATGATGTTTTTCTTAGTTTCAGAGGTGCGGATACGCGCTATTATGCTGCCTTGTGTCAAAAACATATCAATGCATTCATGGATGATGAAGAGCTTGAAAGAGGGGAGCAAATTTCTCCATCTCTTTTGAATGCAATTGAGCAATCAAACATTTCGTTGATCATTTTCTCTCAAGGGTATGCTTCTTCGAGATGGTGCCTTGAAGAACTCGAAAAGATTCTTGAATGCATGGACAGGTATGGTCAGATTGTAATGCCAGTCTTCTATAATATAGATACCTCAGATGTTAGGAATCAGTATGGGATTTTTGGGGATGCATTTGCTAAGCATGAAGAACGGTTTAAGGGTAGGCAGGATGTGTTACAGAGATGGAGGAGTGCTCTGAGAAAAGCTACCAATCTATCTGGCTTTGATTCAAATGTCATCAGGTAACTATTAATAGCTATTATTATGTCTTTTGTATGCATAATACTTTTACTTTCTGCTCAGTTTTTTTGTTTTTTAATTTGACTTATTTTCTTAGAAGAAACAATGACAATATTATTGATTGAAAATATAATTACAAAAAAGTGAACAAACTGTGCACAGTCATATTATTAAATTCATAGATTGGATTCTTGGTTTTAATTAATTTAGCGTTAATCATTGGCTGCACTATTTAATAGTTTGTTTATTATATATAAGTTAGATTATTGTTTTAGACTGAGGAGATGGTCGTAGGCAAAAAATCAAAGTCTTTTTGATCTACTGGGAAAGAAAAAGAAAAAAAGATAATGAGTACCAATAATTTGAAGTTAAAAGAAAGTGATTTTCATGCAATCTTGTAAGGTTTTTATTTTTTTAAATTTTTATTGGATTGCTAACCTAGGTGATATTCTAGTTATTCTACCCTGTGTTACTATTTAAATATGACGTCATTTGATAGCAAATTACTAATTCGTTTTCCATTTAGCTATATTTTTATTTAATTGATGCAATTTGAGCTTGATATTCCTTATTCGAGAGATCATCGAGTAGCATAACTTTTATTGTTGTTTTTTGCATTGAGATATGGCATATATATAAATACTTCAAAGTAATTAATATATTGTTAGGGAATATGCAAATGTTCAAAATCTATTGATCTCCAAATTTTAGTGCCATTGATCTCACATCCTAGGATGGAATATTTGCCCTTCCCTGTTTTTATGATCTTCATTGAGATTCATTTATTGGAATATATGTTGTGTACCTTTTCTTTGTGATTTATTTAATNAACAAGATAGTGGAGATTGTGTAATGCTTACTCTCAAATCTTTGTTTACACCCACTTGTTTTATCCAATACAATCACACACATATTATGTCTCTCTCCATTTGTACATATATATCAAAGGGATATTGCAATTTGATGATCTTCTTGATATAGGAAAAAGAATCCAACATGTTAGAGGAACAGGAGGAATTGCTTAGCTTTTTAAAGGTTCCTGTGCTACGGGGAAGAGAATCCAACATGTTTCAGGGACCACGTGGTGCCATATTTTACCCTGGAAGCGAAATTTCAGATTGGTTTGACCTTGTAAGTAATGAAAATTTTATAAAGCTTCCAACGGGTTGCCTCAATGATAATGTAATCGGTTTCGCTTTGTGCGTTGTTTTATCATCTCCATGCAAGAGTCTAGATTTGGAAGACTGTTATTTCAGAGTTGAATTTGATCTTTTTGTTGATGAGAAGCTCGTTTCCCGTGGCCTTCTCCGAAGGGCCAGTGCAACCTTATATGCTTCAAAATCAGATTTAGATTATGTAATCATAGGATTTGAGTACATAGTTTTGTCTAAATTGCTTCCACTCGGTTCGAATAGCGAGGGCCGCGTTGAGTTTGATTATTATTGTTCTCCGTACAAGTTGAAAAAGTGTGGAGCTAGATTGTTGTACGTCGAAGATAATGATTTGAGAACAGATGCAAGAGTGGACAGAGACCAGAGATTGAAATCTATAAATGGCTCTGATGAGTGATGATGACTGTATGTAAAAAGGCTACAGTAAGTGGACTCAAACATTGAATTCAATTTTATTTATTTAGTGATATTTATTTGTCAAATCTTCATTTAATGATTTTTTTAAAATTAAAATATTTTTCATGTCTACTTAATTTAGGGGTGCATAGGAGTTGAGCTGAGCCGAGTAGTGGTTGACTCGAGCTCGGCTTGAATGCATTAGCAAGGGCCTCGAGCTGTCGAGCTCTGGCTCACGAGCTTGGCTCGTCTAAGAAAATGCATGGCTCGGCTCGGCTCGGCTCGTCTCGTTTATATATTAAACGAGTCGAGCTTGAGCCATGCGTTTTCTATTGACCAAAATTTTATACAGATTTGTCAAATTGAAAATATATTAAATTTTACACTAATAACTAATCCAAAAATCTTGATAGAAGATCAACTAATTAAATAAAGAATCAGACAATCAGTCATTCTTTTCCACATCAGTTCACCAATTAAATAAAAACAATATGGTTAATGCCTTGAAAATATGGTTACTTGAATGAATAAAGGTTGCATGGTTTTTCTTCCATTGCTCTTGAAACTGGTAGCAAACAGCTATGGTTTAAACTAAGAATTATTGGATAAAAAATTATTTAAAGCAGATTTTGGAAGATGCATGATAATATGTAGACTTAAAAGATTAGGG